>NW_017893414.1:15272-54749 GCF_001540865.1 Ananas comosus
AAACAAACAACAAAAAAATAATCACACATCAGGAAAACTCAAACACCACTACACTTGACTTACGTTGGATCTACAGATTCGTCAATCCAAACGCCCCCTTAGTGCACGAAACAGTCATATCGCATTATCATGATTTCTCTTCACGAACATATTATGTTCGTAAGAGCGCCACTAACTCCACCCCGCCATATCGCTTAGAGATATAGTCAAGATAAATCAAATCATCAGTTTTTATACCATTTGTTAATAAGTTCCAAATCCAGTGCAAAACTGAATGAGCTCAAGAATATAAAATATCTAATCAAACCAGTTTATAATAGGTCTAGAACTAATTGGCTTAAGCTTTTAGATTGAATGAGTTTCATTAGACACGCCACATTTTTGGACTGGTGTGGGCCTGGGCAAGGCCCAAAAGTTTCCTAACACGAATTCCGAATGAAAATTAAGTGATCCGATTCAAAGGACTGTGCATCGTAATGGACATTCCAGACCCGCCACGTGTGTAGTGATAATATATTATTCAAAAGAGAATAATTTTTATAAAATTCAATTCAATATATATTACTTCGTAGCCAGTGGTTCTAATAAAAGTTTTCTTATCTTGTGTTCCATTTTTTTTCACTGATTAAAAATAAAACAGCAATTAATTTACAAAAATTAGTGATTAAATGTTTCTCAAGCTTCTACTTAAAAGTTAAAGCAGCAATTAATTTACTACAAAAGAATAAATAGAATATTTCCAATCAAAGTTCATCGATCTCTAATTGGGCAGAGCGCACTCGGGCGGGAATCCGTACCCGAACCGCTTTGTGTCCGTGCAGTAGTCGTAGAGCAGGTAGTTCATCCGGACCCAACTTAGTGTCATCCAGCTCCACCAGTCCAGCTCCTGCTGCATCCATTTCGTGTCGCCGCACGCCGGGTAATCTCCCGTCCATATGCACGCGTTCGCCCTGAAGTTTCTGTACGACGCCACGAAGGGAGCCTTCGACCAGTCCGTCTTGATCCGCCCACCCTGCGTCGCCCAGTCGTCGGCGTCCCAGATGCTCGCGAAGGCCCTCACCGGCTGGTTCTTCGGGAACGGCACGCCGTACGCCTCGTAGTTCTTGAACACTCGAATTGGAGTGTCGTCGACGAATAGGCTGATCGAGAACAGGAGAACAAAATTATAAATCATGCTTTTAAAATAACTAGTAGAAAGTGCTTGTGCAAAACATGCTAAAATAAGTTTTAATTGTGAATTTCCATTTAGTTTGATTGTGTGTGTAAAATTAATGAATCTTATTAGAATAATTACATTGTTTGACAGAAAAATAGGGATTCGTAGTACACAAATTTGTTAAGTCCGGCTTATCAGATAAATAAGGTGTTAGTGTCAAAATAGTTTGATACGTTTGAGACTCTAAAATTACATCAAATATTAAGTACAGAGTATTTTTTTAATCTTTAAAAAAAAGAAAGAAAAGTTTTCAGTCAGGTTCTATTCTTTTGTACCAAATATAGCGATCTAATCTGGCGCAAAAAATATTTAAGTTTAATTATTATTACTAGAGTTCTTAGTTCTTATATTTTCAATCATAATTTTGTTTTTTCATTCGATATTATTGGACTATTGAGATGTCACGGTTGCTTATTAAAAAAATATGCCCTAATTCTGCAGTTTTGTATTTAGAATAATAGTAAGCAGTACTCACATGATGTTTAATGGATTCCACAGTATGGAATAGGTGTGAAAATCCTGTGTGGGATCAAACCACAAGTAGAACTGCTGCTCCTTGCCTCCCTTCCCATGGCTGAATATATTGGTGTGAAGAATGTAAGGCTCTCCGCTAACATTGCCGAGGAACTCGAAGTCGACCTCGTCGTGCGTCGCTCCTCCAGAGCATATCTACTATGACATCAATCCGAATCATCGAACTAATAACATTCAATTTTATTTGATGTCAAAGTTTAATTACCAACTGAAGAAGATGTTTGAAATGAATATATATATACTGAGCTTCAGAAATTTTAATGTCACTGTTATATATTTCGTTTCTTTTTATTTCACCAAATTCGGAAAATAATTATCAAACTTTGTTAGAGTTCGACTGGTTTTTATTATATTAACTGTAAAATATTTCACGAAATAACAAAATGCTCCATTAAATCACAACATATTTGTGAGAATAGTTTGAGGCCATCTGAAAAGGACACGCTTAAATCAAAAATAGCACAACCAGATTTTTAACAATTTTACAGACGAAGTTTTACACTTCAAGGATACCTATTTTATTATATGCATAAAAGAAAGAACATTCGTTATAAATATTTTATTATCACCTATCCCGTCAGCTAATAAACATTATCTTATTTTGCTCTCTTACAATTATAAGGAATATTTTGTAGCATTTAAATGCAGTCACAAATTGCACTATTCTATCATTAATCTGCTGTATATATTAAAGTTCTTATGGTGGAGTCGAGTAACTTATGAATCTCAGATGTCTAGTTATCTCTCTTTAGAATAATGGGAATGGCATAAAAAATTTTATTTTTCTCAATTAGTAACTTAATTGAAGAGATACTGCTAGCTACTACAAATAAATTTTTTTATTCTCAATATGGATATAGTAATCAATAATTATCAATTATACTACGAAAAATGTGTGAACAGGAAGTGTACCGCGAAATAAAAGTAATGTGAGAATTAAGTGCATTGTATAATTATACATTTCGAGAAAAGTCAAATAATCTCTTCCTTAAAAATAGAAAAGTAAAATATAAAAGGGATAGTGATTTATAGGAGTAGTTTTTTGCCATTTTAGATACCAGATAAATTAATTCAATAAGATCTTTTGATTGTTACACAACAAAGAGATATGTTTATGTAATCTTGCAGCCGCTGCGTTATAGAGTTCACAAAATTAAAAAAATAATTTTTGAGCAATAAAAAATGAAAAAATTAATGGTGTGGCTAGAGTGTTGGCTGCAAGATATGCAATCTATTAATTATCTCCATCCTTTCAACACCAACGCAAGACAGAACTCCACACTATCAACACACTGGTGCCAGGGGAGCCGCCCGCCACGCAGCTTAAGATCGTGCAGATCGAAGCCCAAACAAGGACCCGTTCTTGCACTCGCTCCGCGAGGCGCCCCGACCCGCTGTCCGAGACGCAGAGGCTCTGCAGAGCCGGGCGCCGTCAGATCCCGCGTTCTCACCCGCCGCCCACAGATAGTCGAAGTCCCGGTGAAAGTCGCTGCCGAACGCCCCGCGCCACTACACACTACGACTAAAGCCTCAGATTACACACCGAAGCTAAGCCACACACGCAAGAACGATGACATTTTGCCCGCTTGAGTCCTTGCGACGTGCCATTGCGCTAGTGCACGCTGAGGCAAAAAGATCGATTCCACCTCGACTACCGTGCAGCCTGAGGCAGTGTGCGTAACCCCAGAGCAAAACTATAAACAAGAAGGGGTAAGCTGAAAGGGTTGACTTCGAACTGTTTGGGAGGGGTAGGAGGCTTTTGGGACGATGACTCAGATATATACTACGCGGTGGCATTGTTTGGTAGTACACCGCGTAGTCACGGACGCACGATTATGTGTGGCCCAAGCTGACTTCTCCTCGATCTGTTCTCTTTTTTACCGAGCCCACGCAAAAGTACCCTACCCCCCACCCCCCGCCTCTCCCCTTCACCTTCAACCACGCCTTAGAGAATAACACCTTAGTGGGAAATCTGAATACCAACCTAAGGATGTCGAGGACTCTGGGTCTTGGGCTACCGAACCCGACCAAAGATCCCTCTTTTGGCGCATATGCATCTACACGGCGCACCCGCGTCGAGTAAACTATTTTACCGACCTAGTTACAACTCCAGTTCCCTTAGATAGTATATATCATATATATTAGTTTCTGTGCCATAGAAAAATTAAAATATTATCCCGTATATTTTTAATTTTTTAACTCTTGTAGACTCCTGTGATAAAGAATGCATTCAACTTAGTAACTCCTGTGGATTAATTTTCTCTTTATATTAAATATTGCACTATAAGTTTTATTTCGTTAAATCAAATGGAAAGTTAAAACATAACAGGGGCTACTAAAAAGATAGATCAGATAAATCTAGACGCGTATCTGAAGTTGTTTCTACCTATATTTGAACCGAAGATATGTACGAGAGCTCATGATAAAAAAAAGAAATAAAAAAAAAAAAAATTGAAACCATACAGTACTAACTTGATACAAGTGAGAAAGTGTGAAACCATATGGGCGGTATTTGACGTTTATCTTTTTTTCTTTCTGAGAGAAAGATAGCATATTACATGTTTCAACTTAGCTGAAAATATAAATCAACTAGGATTCGAACTTAAAATCTCGAATACCAACCACTAAACCCTTTGCCACTTGCACGTGTAAAATGAGATATCATATTTCGACATCAAATAATTTTGTTTGTAAAAAAAATAAATTAATAGAGCAAAAGTTAAATATTTATTTTATAATCATAAAAGCAAATCTTTGTATCCAAAATATGAGAATATTACTATTGAATATCTTCTTTTCACGTCCAAGTAGGGCCGACAGATTGTCAATCTCGAACTGCAGAATTGATTGAGCTACGTTTAGTACTGGAAATACTATTGACTGCATCCACCGTACTCTTATACACCGAAGGTCTCGTTTGAATGTACGAAAATTTTTCTAGGTATATTTGTAAATTTTTTTTAAAAAAATTATTATAATATTTGACAGATGAAAAGTATGATCAAATATCCAGAATAATATATCATATTTGGTCTTTAACTTATTTTTTTTGAAATAAAATTAATATTCTACCAATTCAAGATACCAAGACATTTTAGAAAAGTTTTTTTGAACGCTCATCTATAATCACAAAAGATTATCCTCGTATCAATAAAACTATTATTGCATAAATTATTTTGCTATCAAAATAGGACCAATGTATTTATGACATGCATTTAAGAGGCGGTAAGAAATCATAATGTGTGCACATCAAGATCTAGGCTAGAATACTTAAAGTAAACGATGTACAGTTTAATTCCGCATCATTTCTGGTAGTAGGTTATCTAGGATTAACACCGCTAAATATGATATAGGGTCGTAAAATTTTGTATTTGTCTAGTCCTCTAGTGGTTCACAATTTGATAGTTTTAATGGTTAATATAAGATAAATTCGACATCAATAAATCACCAGGCTGTAATAATATAAAATTATGAAATGTTTAGTAAGTAAGCAACTAGATTTACTTTTGGAAATATTCTACCCTTGCTCACACATCAATTTCTTATAAATTTAACATTAGTTCTATAATTACTATACTACTCTTTATTTTTATGAATTTATTTAATACCCAAGTATTAGATTTCTAAATATTATAATTTCTCATACATTGATTCTTTAGATGCTGTAAACCATATTTTATTTACATTTGAATTTGAAGACATTAATTATCAAAGGAAAAACTTCAAAAACCCCCCCTGTGGTTTCATAGTTTCTCACTTTGCCGCCCTGTGATTTAAAATGTATCAAATTGCCCCCCTGTGGTTTCGTTTTTATCTTTTCGGTAGCTTTTTCGTTAATATTTCATTAAATTATATACAAAAAAAACTTCAAATACTCATCTAGATTTATCAAATATTCACTTTAGTACTCTTTAAATTAACTTTATCACTGATTTAAGAAAAAAAAAATAATGAAATTGATAAGAAAAAGAGAAAAAAGAAACCACAGAGAGGCAAATTGATACATTTTAAACCACAGGGTGGCCAAGTGAGAAACTACGAAACCACAGAGGGTTTTTTTGAAGTTTTCCCATTATCAAAACAAAGATGCGGTGCAAGAAGTGAATGAATACATCTGGTGTAGGCAATAATCTCTTCTAATATTGAGACAAACATTTTTTTTTTTTTTTTATTAAAACATGGGGAAGCAAATTTGGAAAAATGGGCTCATTGTTTTTCGTGCTACTCTCGTATGAAAATTTGGAAAAATGGGGAGGAGATCCTTACAGCTTTCTTTTTTTAATTCATTTGTCGAGACTGTATTCACAGTTTTCTCAGAAAAAACAACAGCAAAAGGAATATTTTAAAACTAGGGAAAGGCATAGGTGGCATGTGCCCTCGGTTACATGGCCTCTCTCTGTAAAATATTAGAGTTACACTAGTGTAGGCTACGCAAAAGCTTTAAACAAATATAAATTTAGGTTAAAATATAAATTTTTTTTAAAAAAAATACACATTTTTTATTTTTTTGACTTTTAAAAATTATATTTTGCCCCTTAAAAATTTTTAAAATATTTTTAAAAGGATACGACATTAATAAAGAGAAAAAATAATCAAATTGTCTTACTCCTCATATAAAAAAATAATAATTTTTAATATATTTTTGTCATTTTAAAAGATATTTTTTGCATGAATTATAAGAAATGGATGAAATAGTAATGGAACCCGATAAAAGGGGGTTAAATGCACGTAACAGCTTGAATGTTGAGAGTGTATAGGTTTAAGAGAGTTATAAAAAGGTAAAGGAAAAAAAAAAAATTATAAGAGAGTTTTCTGGAAAGGATATTTATAAATCACTTTAGTAGTTTAGGTCTTTATTTTGAAATTTCTATAATTAGATTTTAGTTTGTGTAAGAATCCATCTTGGCGATAATCTCTATTATAGAGTGCACATCTTACACTCTATTTTTTAGCTTTAAAAATATATTTTAAATTGGTTAAATTACAGAAAATCTCTTTGTCAGTGTCCGATTTTTCATTTTTTTCCAATTTCATTTAAAAACCTATGCTTTACACTGCTTAAAAAATAAAAAATGTTCACAGTACAGTATGCTGTGATAAAATGACCAAATTACCCTTCATCTTCTTCGAAGTGGGTGTGAATGGAAAGACATGGACAAGGGCGAAGGTGAGGCGTCAGAGGCGGACGAGGGCGTGCGTGCGGGCATAGACAGAGAGGTAGGCAAGGGCGAGGCTGCGCAGCGGAGAGTGAGGCGGTGCGGCCGAGGATGAGAAAGGAGGAGGATTTCAGGTATATTTTTGATATAAAAAATAGAATATAAACAGAACTCTAAAGGAACACTGGCAGCGGGGGTCAAAGTGAACATTTTTTAATTTTTAAGGGGACAAAGTATAGATTTTTTAATGATAGGAAGAAAATAAAAAAGCAGGTATTGACAGGAAAAATTTTTGTAATTTAGCCTTTTAAATTTTTAGCATTAAAAAAAGTTAATAAACGACTGAGTAAATCTAGGTCTATGAGAGACTTAGGTCTGAGCCTTACACTTAAAAAGTTGTAGGTGTATAAGTAGAAGTGTCTATTTACGAAAGGATAAATGGCACCATCAGTATTTGAAATTTCGACTAAGTTTTATTTTGTTCCTCAAATTTTCCATGTGGTCCCTTGGATACTTTCGGGCAGCTTTCTACTTGTATCTGTGTTTCTTCACGTACGCTTATTCTTGTATCTTTCTACTTAAAGCCTCACGACAACTTGGTCGCATCTGTAGACCCCTCAACTTGTAACACAAATAGGGTAAATCTCTGTTTACTCAGAAAAAAAAATTTTCATGTTCAACATTGTGATTCCTAAACAAGTAAAAACGGTTTCACTTTATTCCCTACATATATTTGCAATTAGAAAGCAAACAATTGCTTACGTGCAGTGCATATATATATCAACAATTATTTATATATTGATTACTTATTTTTTATTAATATTTCGACCATACCAACCATCTAAGCAAAAAGGATGAGAAACATGAAGCATTGATAAATTTATAGTGTACGAACATTGATATGAATATAGGTGAATGCAATGATATTTTACTTTTATGTAAGGGTTAAAACGATGCATTGTTAATAGTTTAGGAACTGAATTAAAATATTATTACAAGCTCGATCGGAGTCTCAAATGTTGAAATTAATTAAAAGTCCGAGAATCAAAATGAAAGTTCAGAGGATTATATTGCAATTTATCCATTTATTAAAGATAAAAATGTACGAGGACTCCCTTGTTTAATAAGCATCTGAAACGACCCCTTCAAATATTTTTTTTTTTAGATTAGTATATTTTTAAATATTACTCTTTTGTAAATTAAGTCATTTTTTTCAACTAATCAAATTAGAAATTTGATCAATTTCGTAAGTGACATGATAAGATTTACATTTATATATGTGAGTATATAAAACTAGAACAGTTCACTACTAATTTATTCTTTCTAGTTCTAGTTCTAGTTTTCAAATAGTAGTAGTAGTACATTAAATGAGGGTTTGGGCGGACCAAAGGGTGACACGTGTCTTCCAATCCCTCTTTTACTCTCTCTCCCTCTATATATATAATAATATAATACATATACATATAGAATTGAGTTCTTATGCTTTTAAAAGTACCAAGTTATTGGTGCTTGTAGATTTTTAGCTATTGGATTAAAAGATATGCGGTTAGGATGATGTGGGCCCCCTAGGATTGAATGGGTGGTTGGTTGAATAGTATAATCTAATGGTTGAAAATGATCCGAATAGTAGATTTAACGGTTAAAAACTTACAAGCACCAAGTGCTTTGTGCTTTTACAAGCACCATAGGTGGTCTCTCTCTCTCTCTCTCTCTCTCCCTCTCTTCCTCTCTCTCTCTCTAATAATAATATATAAGTATATATATATATATATTATAAATTTTAAATTTTTCTAATCAAAATTAAAATTTTGATACTTTCAAGTTAACTTAAAATTTTAATATTTATATTTAAATTCTAAATTTACATTTAACTTATAATATTTATTCATAATTTTAAACTTCAAAATTTTAAAATTAAACTTCTATAAACTCAATGAATTAATTATATTAATTTATTCATAATTAATTAAATAATATATTTCAATAATTTTGTTAATATATGGGTAATAAATCACTTAATAAAATCTACCACACTATAATCAATTTAAATTAACGTAAAATCGCTGATAAAAAATACAAATTTAAATTTCATGACTGCAAATTTATAATATATATTTATATGTGATATATAAATATTAATTTTATAATAATTTTTTCTACATAACTTTTAATTTTCCTTCTATTATTGATTTTTTATAATTATTGATTACGATTTATTCTACTAAATTCTTTCAATATAAAATTTTTAATAAATAAATTGTTGTACTAAATCTTAACTTTGCGCGTAACACAATTTTACTGACTTTATTCAATAATTTAACTTATTAAATATTTTTATATAACTTTATTTAATAATAATTAGAACTATAAAATAATATAAAAATACTTTAACAAATAAAATCATTATAAAAATATTTTTATATCTCGCAGCATCGCGGGGGCAGGTATTTCACTATAGTTAATAAAGTAATGAATTTTCTCAAAAAAAACCTTAAAAAATGTTAAATAATAAACGACACTTAGAATTCTAATATTAAGGCGCTGCAATCGAGCAAAGCCAGCTCGTTATTGACGTCGTGTTCGGCTCGATATCGGCTCGCTCATGAGCTCTGCCTTGAATAATTCAAGCAACTTGACTTAAATTTAGGCTCCAAATTAATTTCAACCGACTTGATATTACTCGCCGATTTAAGCTCGAAAAGCTCGAATATATAATATTAAATATAACTATATAATATATATATAATAAATATATAATATATGATTAATATAAATATATATATATAGGTATACTATCGTACACGAGGCCCGTGCTACCCGAATTGAGACAATGTTTTTCAATCATGCAGACTTCCAAAATGCAACTGACGGATCTATCTCCGTTAACTTGATCTATATATTAAAGTATTGCTTGAAAATCTAAATTCATGATTTTTTCGCATCATTTACTATGAAAAACGAGTAGTACTATGCCATCAAAATATATACGCTAAAAAATAAAAATTCATAAACACCTGATGAGAAAAGACTTGAATAATATCAGAGATTGATCTTACTTAAATATGTGAAAAGACATTCTATTAAAATTCATCCAATTTGGACATTGTTCACTGTAAATTCACAAACATCACATCTACCCATTAAAAAATTGTCATAATTTTCAGACATTTTGATCACTTACGCAAATATGTCGAAAATTAAAAAATTTAAATTTCATAAATACTTCTAATAGTGTAATAAATCTAACGGAGCGCGAATCGTACGATTTAAGACCGCCGCAGTCATTGATAAACAACTTAGTGAAAACCACTTGGTACACAGTGCCCCCCTTCTGCTACCAAAAGTTTTTTCTAAATGATGCGCTCTCCCAAATCGACGATGCGCTTCCGTAACACTTGATCTACACTATTAAAAGTAATTGAAAATTAAATTTCTTTAATTTTTGACATCAACTTTTGTTAGTAACTCAAAAGGTCTCAAATTCGACAATTTTAATGGTAACTTTGATGCGTTTTGAATTATACGGTAAAACAATTCAAATCTTATGATAAATTTTATAGAAAATTTCTTTCAACATTAAGTAAATTATTAGTACCTCTATCTTAATTAAAGTCTTTTATCAGTCATTTTTTATAGATTTTTATTATTTCAGCCTTCATATTTTAGACTACTCTTTGATAACGGTAAATGAATACGAAAAAATTAATAAAATTTAGTTTCCAAATGCTTTTATAGGTGTAGATCATAGTCTAAACGGAGCCGATCGTATCGTTGGAAGCCGCATCATTGAAAACAATTAAGTAGCACGAGCCTCGGCTAACCGAATATGTATACCCCTAGCTAATATATATATAATATATATCTATATATATATATATATATCACTATTGTTTTTACGTCCCGATTACTCGTTTTTCCGGGCTCGCTAACAGACCCGCTGTATACATAGATATTTTCCCTGTATACGAAATGAAAAAGTAGAATACCTGTAATCATACAATACTACAAACAGTAGTATAGAGCAGCTAGGAAAATAAACTATATATAAAAACTGTGGTTCAATACATACATGCGATCCAGGTACACAAATACTCGCTCTGGCGAGATAACAACAACTGTATGTAAAGACCCAAAAACTACAACTACCTGTAGCCTGGTGCTCCTCTAGCTCTGCAACTCGACTGGAAGAGCTCTAACTCGCGACGCCCTTGCCACGATCAAGATCAGCAATAGCAGCAGCCGAAGGCGACGGCTCTGCAAAACAATGGTAACAATTGGGCGTGAGAACTACTACAAAAAGAAGTAGTCCTCAGTGGGTATCGCCCTCAAACTCATCAGTCCACCCACTAAGTCTACAGGAATAAGCAGGAATAGTAAAAAAAGCTAGAACAAATCTACAGCTAAATACCGCTATACTATTATGCTTTAACTCTAACCCTCTGTAGAACAATATCAACTCAGACCCGATCTCAAATAAGAACTGTAATCATACCTGTCCCTGGGACTGTGAACACATCCGTCCCGCCCGGTTGCGACTATACAGCTACCTCCACACTAACCAGTCTGTGGAGAGCAAGTTCAACCTGCACGAACGACACCAATGCAAAAGCACCGCACCCGTCTCCGGAGTGGCACTCGTGGGAGCTACCCAACCGAGTATGCAGTGTATCTCTGTCGAGCTCAATCAGGTTCTAACAAGCCAAAATCAAGTAGCTAGGGTCAAAACAGGTCTAGAAACCAAACTCACGTGCTCTTGGCACAATCTGAGACCAAAAATAGAAATCTGGGTCCACCGTCCACCCCGACGGCACCCAACAACCTGAAACAGCCTAGACTCTGCTGTAAAAATAAGCTCAGTATCCCAGCACGAGCGTAAATGCATTCTAAACTACCCCGGATACCCACCGCGCTGAAACAGCAGTGATACAATCAAACCACGGCTCCTAGAGCTAAATCTAGTAGTTTAAGCATATGACAGGGTAAAATCACTGATTTTCTCCTAAGTCAAATTTCCAGTCGAACATGTATAATTTATCTAATTACTACAGTGTGCTCCAAATTCAGATTTCAACAACAAGCTAATCATGAATTCGAGCTAAACTTGATATACCAAAGCTGAAATTATACATGTCTACTATGCATTATACTTAGGGGAGAAAACCGATGATAAACCCACCTCAAAAGTTAATTCCTGGCAGCAAGAAGATCTCGGAGATGCTGGAAACTCAGCCGAACTCCCTCTCAGCCAGCAAGGGTCCACAATTCAGATCTGAACCTCCAAATCTACTAAAATCCATCAAAATGTCACAATCAATACAAATTTTCAGCACTTAAGTTAAATTAACCCAACTCTAATGTCCAAACTTACCTAATCACATCCAAATCTGGTATGGAAGGTCTCAAATCCAGTGGAGTAGGATGGAGTATGTGTCTTAGGTCCAAAAACACCCAGCATCCAAAGATAGCACGAAGAAAAACCCAAAAATCAGATTTTCAGCTCAAAGTCACCAACAGTCCAGAAAAATATGAAATTGACCAAGCTAATCTCAATCAAAATCTGCAATTCTGGGCTTCGTTGATTCCTCTGGAAGTCTAAAATCCAGCAAACCAAGTTTTACAGCAATCCAATCTTTCTACGTCGCATACCAGCCAAAACACCGAAGGTCGTCGCTAGAAAACTTCAAAATCCGCACTCCGCCACCTTCCAATTGAAAGATTGGATGAAATCCGAGGAAAATCGAGAAGTGGAGGAGAAATCAGAGGTGCTACTGTGAAGAGAGAGTGAAAAGAGCTCACCAGGGTCACTCTCCACCTATTTATAGGGTACTAGAATGGTAGAATAAGCCCCAAGAACAACTGCTGCAATCTGGTGTCCCTGCAGACTCGGGCACTTCCGAGCGCCCGGACCCACATTATGGGTGCCCGAATCCTCCAGGCTACACAAAGCTTCCTCCTCGGACTCCGCCCGTGGTGTGCTGCGCCCCTATCTGACTCTGGCGGACCTCACCAACCACCAGCCACGTGTCAACACGATCGATACTTCCAAAGTGAATTTTTGGACCCACATCCGGGCGCCCGAAACATGGACCCGAATTGGCTTCCAGTTCAGATCAATTCTGCACTCAACTTCTGGGCGACCCAAGGCCAGTTCTGGGCTCCCGAATCTGGCAAAACTTCAGTTTTCCTTATTTGAGTGCGCCAAGTCCATTTCCGCATCCATTTCGTGCAGAAACGACTCCGACTCAGTCCGACACTCTCCAGACGTATCGACCAGCCACTAAAACTGTAGCCAATCCTATCCAAACTCTGCGACACTACATATATTATTAATATATATATATATATATTATATATATATATTATGAAGTATTAGAAAAGAGAGAGAGTAGAGAGAAAGATATTAGAGAGAGGGGGCAAGAGAGGGAGAGTTGAGCTGGTTGCTTATCGAGTCGCAACTGGGTCTCTGTTGCAGCCTAATTTGTTTTTCGTGGATGGTAAGCTTCAATCGATTGTATCGGCAATCGTTTAACATGATCATATATCACTTGAAGTATCTAGAATGTCAAATTTCAAATTTTTTCGATATATTGAGCGAATGATCATAAGGGGTTTCCATTTATAATTGTTAATAGTCGAGTATTGAGCGTTATCTTCGTTAACGTGAATATGCTAAAGCTATCCTAAGGGTATGAATTTTTGTATAGATAATATTCTTTAATACTATTAGAAACAAGATCCTGTATACTCTCGATCTTGATTACAAAATTCCTATCTATACTTTTTAGAGGTTATTCATTTTCAGCCGTGTATTTTTATCACTTGATGAACAATGAGAAATATATCGAAAAAGTGATGAATTTGATTTCATATATCTTCAAATGGTATAGATCATTTTCAACAGTACCACTCATCGATTTGGAGCTCCATCATTTGGAAAAAAGATGGATTGGAAACGGAGCGCGTTTTGTTGTATATTCCGAGCTAATTATATATATATTCATAGTATATATATATATATTATATTATAATATATATTATTATATAAGTATATATATATATATAGTAATATATATACTATTAAATATACCACCACATTGCTATTAGTAGTATTCAACTTTGGATAAAGAAAGTTTGCGCGGTTAGAATGATAGTGATCTCTCTACGGGTTGAGTGGGTTTGATCTAGTTGATAATATGATGTAAGCACATAAAATTCGATTAGTACCGATAGCATTAGTAGCTATCGCATTAAATTGACAGTTGGGCTCTTCCTCTCTGCGTCTTTTCTCTTTCCTCACTTCTCTTTCTTCTCTCTTATATATATATATATATATATATAGTCCAGCTAATATACTATCTATGCTATTTATAGTACTAAGTGCTTTGTACTATTGAGCTTTTTGCCGTTAGATCTGCCTATATACATATATAGAGTCCGGCTATTATACGTCCAACTAATATACTATCTATACTATTTATAGTGCTAAGTGCTTTGTACTATTGAGTTTTTTGCCGTTAGATCTGCCTATATACATATATAGCGTCCGGCTATTATATTATCGATAGTTCCAAGCATTTGGTGCTATCGAGTTTTCTGCTGTTAGATCTATCCCTTTAGTCCTTTTCATCTGTTAGATCATAATATTCAACTAGCCACCCACTCAACCCTAGGGGACTACTATTATCCTAACCGCACATCTTTTCATCCAAGGGCCGAAAACCTAATAGCAAGCGGTTTGTGCTATTAATAGTATAGTAGCCTAATTCTCTATGGTAGTGTTTGGTTCGGGAACAAGGGAGGGAATAAGCCCTTGTTCCCCTCTTTGTTCCCAAACGCAATGTTTGGTTCCCGGGAACTGCTGTTTCCGGGAATCTGGAACTAGCTGGTATAAGGCTGGAACTGCTGTTCCACCCGTTTCCTGGAACAAGCTTGTTCCTTGATGAGAACAAGATTAATTAAAATCTAAATTTAATTTTAATGGCAGTAAATTATTAATTAATCTAATTAATATATTTAAATCATTATTTATTACTTTAATAATTAAATAATTTAAATAATTTATTATTTATAATTAAATATTAATAATTAGATAATTATTATTATTAATTTATTATTTATAATTAATTATAAATAATTAATAATATTCATTATTTTTTTATTAATAATTATTATTCTTAATGACAATCGATATTATTATTAATTTATTATTTATAATTAATTATTAATAATTAATAATTATTATTATTTATTATTAATTATTAATAATTTTTATTCTTAATAATTAGATAATCGATATTATTATTAATTTATTATTTATAATTAATTATTTATAATTAATAATAATTATTATTTATTAATAATTATTAATAATTTTTATTCTTAATAATTAGATAATCGATATTATTATTAATTTATTATTTATAATTAATAATTAATAATTAATAATAATTATTATTTATTAATAATTAATTAATAATTCTTATTCTTAATAATTAGATAATGGATATTATTATTAATTTATTATTTATAATTAAATAATAATAATTATTATTATTTATTAATAAATATTAATATTAATTATTATTAATAATTAGATAATCAATATTATTATTAATTTATTATTTATAATTAATTAATAAGAATAATTAATAATTATTATTATTTATTAATAATTAATAATAATTATTATTATTATTAATTAGATCATCCATATTATTAATTTATTATTTATAATTAATTATTAATAATAATTATTATTTATAATTAATTATTAATAATTAATTTCTTATTTATTTTTAAGTAATATTTTTATTACTATTAATTACATAATATAATTTTAATTTCAAATTATAACTCTTATTTCTCTTGTTCCAATCTAACCATCCAAATACTATTTATCTTATTCTTAGGAACAATCCAATTTTCATCCAAACGCAAAATTGGTCTAGTTCCTGCTTATACCTGAACTTGTACCTATCCCTAGAACTAACAGTTCTTACTTATACCCGAACTAAACGCAGCCTATATATATACTCGGGCTACTATACTCTTATAAGTATAAACCCCTTTATACTTATAAATTTTCAACCGTTGGATGTGCGATTAGAATGATAGTGGTCCCCCAAGATTGAGTGGGTGGTTCGTTGAATAGTATGATTTAACGGATGAAAATGATCAAAAGAATAGATCTAACGGTCGAAAACTTATGAGTATATAGGGATTTATACTCATAAAAGTATATATAGTAGTCAAACTCTCACTACAACAAATAAAGTTTGTTCCAGCAGTTTTTTAGCCAACAGTTAAGCTAACTGCTGGTAAAACTATATTATACCAGCATTTTTTTATATTTTTTGTAATATTTAGTAAACCGCCAGTATAGTGATAATAATTTTTAGTTGTATAAATAATATTGGCCCAATTATATTAACTTATTTTACCAACTGGGCTACAATTGGGCCTCAACAGTCACTTGCTTAGTTCTAAATTCTGAGCTCTCCATCTCTCTCCCTCTCTCCCTTTCCCTTTTTTTTTTTTTTTTCAAATCGAAGCTTCTCCCTTCTCCATCGCGAGCTTCGAGCTCCACCACGAGCTCGATCTCCACCACGAGCTCTCCATCTCTGAGCTCTCTCTCTCAGGAGAGGGCTAGGATATTCGCGGGGGAGGCGGCGAAGCGGTCGCAGGAGCTCACCATGGGCGCCGCGCGCCTCTCGCAGGAGCT
Source organism: Ananas comosus (assembly GCF_001540865.1). Taxonomy (NCBI): domain Eukaryota; kingdom Viridiplantae; phylum Streptophyta; class Magnoliopsida; order Poales; family Bromeliaceae; genus Ananas; species Ananas comosus. Next base: position 31,900 of record NW_017893414.1, read on the forward strand.
CGTCTCCGAGACGGCGAAGAAGTCGCGGGAGATCGCGGCGGAGGCGACGAAGAAGGCCGATCTCCTCCGCTCCGAGGCCCTCCGCGCCGCGGGGCAGATCAAAACCCTAGCTTCTGATATCCCCATCCCCCTGATCCCCCCGATTCCCCCAATCCCGTCCATCTCCGCTGGATCCGGATCTGGATCTCCCGCTGCCGATGACGAGCTCAAGCAGTTCGGGGTCACGGAGGAGCTCAGGGAGTTCGTGAAGGGGATCACGATCAGCACCTTCCGCGATTTTCCCATGGAAGGTTTTGGTTTCAATCGATCTCTTCTCTTTGTTTGATTTTAGGTTCACGATTGGATTCCGTTGGTGTTTGGATCGAAGAAATGGCGTATATAGATTAGTGTCATTTGAAGTTGTTAATTTCATTGTGTTAGTAATGTAGTGAGTTCTCTTGCGTTCCTATTGTTATTGAAGTTGTTAGGAATTTTTTTCCTGTTCCTCGTTGGAATTTGATGTTGTTTGCCCAATTTAATGCGGAGTGTTCTGTTCTTTTCATGTGTAGATGAACCAGAAATATCTGAGGTTCCTACAGTGTCGAATGTTCGGCAGGATCTTAGCGAATGGCAAGCGAGGCATGCTACTCTTGTTCTCTCAACTGTTAAGGTTAGTCTTATCATCAGCCTTTAGTTGATTTTATCTAGTTTTCTGTTTACTTTGAATAGTGTTTTGCTTAACTTGGTTCCTGAAGCTGATAGACAATATTATGAACTTGATGTTTCTCATGTAAACTAAACATGGTTATATGTAGATATATGTTTATAGGATTTTATTTGATGTTCCTGATCTAAATTAAAATAGTTTACATGAAGTCGCAGTTCTAGGTAAGATTTTTGGATCAAATATTTTCTCTTCCGATTGCCTTGCTTTTGATTGCCTTGGTTGTAGAAACTTGTTTTCACCTAGTAACTGATCCTATAACTTAATGCAAGTCCCTTTCTTATGCTAACTGATCCTATTTGAAGTTTTGATGTAGTTTTACATCAAATGGAGTTGGTTGTAAACTTTTTTACTCTGAATTCAGAAAAATTGATCTGTTATTAGATAACTTGATATAAGAGCAATATACTAGGAAGAAAAAACCTGAAGAGGCGAGTCCTAAAGTAGATGTGGAAGAGGAATCTACTAGGAAGAAAAAACCTGCAAAAGTTTTAAGGTAGTTTCATATGTTGCACTTAGTTTCTTCTATTGCAAGCTCCACTAATAGACCTCTTTTTACCTACTCTTTTCATTCTAATTTGCAAACTATTATGAACATAGAGTAATGTCCCCACTGGTTGACATATTCAAGTTCAGACATCAAGCTCCAAGAGCTTCAATTAAGCTTGTCGTAGCTGTCCTCTCAGAATCTTCAAGCACAAATTTTGCAACTTGAAATGCTAATTTGCTTCCATGTGCATATGTCTTAGACATTCGCTCCAGTTACAAGAAGCAATTTGAGTCATTTTGTGATTGGGCAGGTCTGGGGATTCAACGGCAAGAATTTGGACGATTCCAGATGGTCCTTGTGGTTCTAGTGTGCAAGCATTTCCCCCAACTGCTCATGTTCTGAAACATTTTAAAGGGCGAACTAATGAGAAGAGCAAGGATGTCACCACACTTGATTGGAATGTAGTCTCTCTCTCTCTCTCTCTCTCTCTCTCTCTCTCTCTCTCTCTCTCAGTGATTTCCTTTTCTCTTGAAATAACAAATCTGCTTCTATATTATCTTTCTTATTCACAAATTTGTATTCTGCAATTGGTTTCTCTTTCTCCTCTCATTGTACTATTTGGAACCTTTTTCTCATATTCTTTTCCTATGTGGAACTATTACAGGGAGAAGGTACTTTACTAGCTACAGGTTCATATGATGGACATGCAAGAATATGGAGTAAGGATGGTAAGGCTTTGATTTTTCCTTGAAGAAATTGCTTATGGTTCATCACTTTATATTGTCATATGACCCGAACAGTCTACTTTTAAACAATTAGGTTAGTCCTATTTTATGGTTCTGAGCTGTTTTAATGAATTGAACGAGATTATAAGCATATATACTATCTATGACATTAATGAGTTATTAATAGAGCCGAAGCCCTATACTCAGCAGGAGCTGAGGACAATCGCTCAGCTTACTTAGTGATAAAGAGACAATAATAGCCTAATGGACAGAAATGCTTCTTTAGCTCCAACGATTTTGTACTTTCCCCCATTCACTGCTGTCTCATCCTTGCAGCCTAATTACTTTCAATTCACAATAACTTTATGTAACTTATTTCATTTGGGTTTTGCATTCTTTCGTTGTAATACTAACTGGTATTATCTTTGTGTTGGTTCATAACGATGACAGGGAGTTGAAGAATACTTTGATCAACATCAAGGGACCAATATTTTCTTTGAAAATGGAACAAAAGGTGATTTCCTCCTTAGTGGAGTGTTGACAAAACTGCTATTGTGTGGACACACACGAAGACTGGGAGTGTAAACAACAATTTGAGTTTCATTCAGGTGCTGATATTGTTTGATTTCACTTAGAATTACGTTACCTATAAATTTAAGATTATACTTAACTAATGCTTGTAGGCTTCAAAAGTCCTTACCAGTATTTCGTTTGTCCTTTTACTTTTCCAGCTCCAACACTTGACGTTGATTGGAAAAACAATAATTCTTTGCGCAATGCTCAACTGCATAACCATAAGTGTATTATTTGATACAATAAGTCTCTTAACAGGGCTCTGAGTTATATTATTTGTGTGTTACTATAATAAGTAATTCGGATAGAAAAAATTTCCCAAAGAGGTGACAGATCAGATATAGAACTTCAGTGTAATAACATGATCTTAATACTTTAAGGTAAATGTGAAAGATTTATTTGAATCGTATGTTCTTAATCTATCCATACTATTGTGTTTTTAGGAATCAGGTCGTGTTTTTATTCATTTAGATTCTATGAATTTTTATAGTAGTCAAGTTTGTTGAGTAGAAAGTACTTTAATAGATAGAAATTCAATTTTGATACTCTTTATTTTTTGCCTATTATGTTGACTTATGATAGATTTCTTCGTTGGAATGAGCTTACTGCATCTCATATGTTATTAATTTTCTTTGTTTCAGATAGAAGCAACAAAAGCTATGATTTATGTTCGATTGAAATGTTTAGCTGGAGCTTTTCACTGTTCCTTTTTCTTAACGTCGAAACATTTTGCGGTTCAAAATAATTTCTATTGCATTGATTTCTGATTAAAATATAAAATTTTATTTTGTTGCATTTATCACTGCTCTAGATCATTTTATTGTTGTTTCAAGAATGATTGTATCACTTATTGCAATTTAGATAATATGACTTATTTTTTTAGCGGATTTATAGATGTTGGTTTTTAAGCAATTAATATCAATGAAAAAGCCCTATTATAATTTGTTGATATTTAGTATTTTTTTTCATAATTAGTTTCAAATTGCCGAACGGTCAAAACTGTTCGTTGACATCGTTTATGCCAGTGTTTTGTTTGTAGTTTAACCGAACGGCTTAAGCTAAACTGTGCTGAGATCTATGTTCACCAGTGGTAGTAAAGTGCTGCGGAAAGGTAGTATGACCAGTAAGGCTAATTAAACGAGTCACCTACACTTCTTACCAGCCAGTTTTAAAACTGCCTGGAGCAAATATTACAGCAGTTTTTGTATTCTTTTCAGCAGTTTTAACTGCTGGTATTGCCCTATTTTTTGTAGTGTCTATATATAATTATATATAATATATATTTTAATTATATAAAATAATATATACTATGTATTTTAATTATATGTATATAGAATTTAGATTATTGGACCCACAAAACCAAACCAGCAAAATCATACTCTAATTGCTCTCTTTCTCTCTTTTTCACTTCCTCACGGAGTCGTTTTTCCTAATTTTTTTAATATTATAATATTGTATTTCATGCATTTATTTTATATGTTAAACTATTAGATATTTTTTATATCAAATTTTAGATAATATTTTGTAAAAATTAAAGTATAAATTACATGATGTTAAGAATTTCAAGCAGCTCGTTTAGGGCTCGAGCTCGCTCGACTCGAAGTTAGGCTCGCTCGAGCTCGGCTCGAATTAATTTCAAGCCAAGCTTGAGCTGAGGTAAGCCCGCTCGAGCTTGGCTCGTTTCCACCCCTAGTTAATATATGTGTAAGTTTGATTTTGATGTTATAAAACTTTCCTACTTTTAGTTTTAATTAAATAATAGATATACATACCACTAAAGTATCATACTACGGATCAAAGAAAAAAAAAACAAGAGAAATTAAAGGCCATTTGAATTATGCAGAGTTAAAAAAAAAAAAAAAAAATTCACTGAACAAGTTCGTGCATCCAAAAAATCCTTTAATATATTTAACACACGTTGATTAATTCCAACTTATATGATTCATTTATGTTTCTGGTCAGAGTACAAGATGCCTTGTTTCTTTTTCTTTCTTTTTTTTTTCTTTTTTCCTTTTTCCATATTTTCTGTGTTTGTTCTTGGAGCAGTATCTTTTGTAATCCGTGTTATTAACATAGTTTAATATTAAGCAATTCTAGCATATTACATATACATTATTATTACCACAACTATATATTCAACGTTTGCAAGGATTTGGACCATCCTGTAAATTACTTTGTGGATGTCCACTTCCAAACAAATTCTTCTGGAAGCTTCAAATGAATCACGCAACAAGAAGAAATGGATATATAGAGAGAGAGAGAGAGAGAGAGAGAGAGTCAGGCCCATACTTTTATGAGTATGGGCTCCTTTATACTCATAAGTTTTCGGCCCTGAGATTTATTCTATTAATTTTTTTGATCCGTTAGAACATACTATTTAACCAACTACCCACTCAACCCTAGGGGACGACTATCATTTTAAGTGGAGACCACCATCATTTTAACCACACATCCCATCAATCAACGGTTAAAAATTTATGAGTACAAGAGGGTCTACATATATATATATATATATATATANTATATATATATATATATATATATAGTTCGGCTACTATACTTTTATGAGTATGGGCTCACTTATACTAATAATAGTATAGAGCTAGGCTGGTATACTATCGGTAGGACGGAGGCCTCCGTGTTACCAAATTGTTTTCAATGATGCGGCTTCCAAATCGACGATCGGCTCCGTTAGACTTGATCTACACTATTACAAGTATTTGGAAACTAAATTTCATAATTTTTCGACATAATTTGGTTAGTGATCAAAAAGTCTCAAAATTGATAATTTTAATGATAAATGTAATGCGCTTGTGAATTTAACGATGTAAAACAAATCCAAATCTAATAAAATTTTTATACAAAATTCTTTTTAATATTTAGAGTAAGATCAGTATCTTTGATCTTAAATTAAAGTATTTCATCATCATTTTTTATGAAATTTTTATTTGCAGTATTTCATTTTTAGACTACCCATTTGATAGGTAAATTAAAGTCGTTTCATTTTTAGTCTATCAAACAAGTAGTTAATTAAGACAGGGCCATCATGGGCCGGCAGGAACGGCCCACGCGGATCGTGCCCTGCCAGGCCAATCGGCCCCTTAGGTTGGCCCAGCATGGCCCATGTTATCGGGCCAGGCCGGCACGAATTCTTTGGTATCCATGCCGTGCCTAGGCGGGCGGCCCCGTTTTACATCCCTAGGCAGATCCTAGAATTCCTATGCCCCATTCGCCAGTTACAAATAAGATCATATGGGAGGTTAGAGACACGATTTTGAAGTACAGTAGTAGAATTACAGTATCTCTGTTTAATAGTGTTCAGTTTTTTTTTTTATAATTTATTATTATTGTAGGTTTAAGATCACCTTGTTGCATATTATTTTTCAGTAGCTATATTTATCACTTAATTTTAATCGATTAATTAATTATTAAGTATTTGAGATAGTATCCTAATCGCTTGAGCATGGTGCATGTGCCTAGTCTTAATTAGCGTCGTAGGGCGAGCACAAGACTTTTACCTCCAGAGCAGATCCTTATGTACGTACTTATTTTCCTCTTTTTCTCGTGCATGTGTGTACACATTTTAGCTTGTGCTCATCTCTTCTACAGCTCGATATATATGTGCGGGAGGGTTTATTCGATTTGTCGTTGTATAGAAATTTGCATTAGGACCTGTGATAGTTGTTTTAACATTTTTTGCTTGCTACCAATCGTTCCTAGAGCAAGTGGTAAAGGGCTTGATGGTTGGTACCCGAGACCCAAATTTGAATCCTAGTTGATTCACATTTCCAGCTAAACTTATTTCTAAATGAAATAAACGAAGCGGATAGTGTGCTACTTATCTCTCAAAAAAAAAAATAAAAAAACATGTTTTCTTGCTCCTACTAAGTTCTAGGATGACCGTATTTTCATTCGTGATTATTGATGTAAATCTTGGTTGTCCTATATAAATTTCCTACAATCAATTTAGCTTAATACATATAAAATAAGACATTCTCAATATTTAGAATAGTTCTATATATAAAATAAAATATGGTTAAATTTTTTAAACAGGCTATAATATTTCTTTGCGATGATTAGAATCAAAGAGATTAAAAGAGCTAAACGTTCTATGATTAGAGTAGTCCTAGGCCATAAATGGCGCCTCGAAAGGGGAGTGTCACATAAAACTTACATTTCTATAATATTTAATTTGAATCTAGAGCGGTGACTGTCACACATCCTAAACAAGAGGGATTTGGATTGTGATATTTAGATTATTTATTACAATTGCTTATTAGCTTCTTCAATAATTGTTGTGTCTAATAATAAATTATTTATTCTTAAATATTACAAAATTATGTTAATAATTACAAGAGTTTTTTTTTTTTTTTTTGAAGAGGGTAATCTCATCTTTCTCTAGTGGATGTTATTTTAGAATTTCATGTCTATTAATTTCTAGCAAATCAAACAAACATGTTCAGAAAATTATTTTCATTCTATGCATATAACTAAACACTAGTTTTCTATATAAAACTCTTTTCAACAGGAAAATAAAAAATAAAAAGAAAAAAAAATTTCTACATCAGTTTTATTAAGAACAAGACAACCTCTTATAGAGCAAACACATACAAGATCTTCCATGCTTAATTAATTAGATCTCACTCAAACAAAGCCTCCGTTGACCCTAATCACCTGCCCGTTGACCCACTCGGCGGCGGCGCTGACCAAGAACCCCACCACCGGCGCCACATCCTTGGCCTCCCCGATCCTTCCCAAGCTCCTCTTCTCCACATCCTTGATGAACTCCTCGTCCGTCCCCGCCAAGAACAGCTCCGTCCGCACCGGCCCCGGCGCCACGCAATTCGCCGTGATCCCCGTCCCCTTCAGCTCCTTCGCCAGTATCCGCGTCATCGCCTCCACCGCCCCGTTCGTCGCGGTGTACGCCGCGTACCCCGGGAGCAGCGTCCCCACGATCGACGACGAGAACGTTACGATCCTCCCCCCGCCGCCGCGAACCATGCGGTTCGCGGCCTCGCGCAGGAGGAGGAAGGTGCCGCGAACGTTGACGTTGAACATCGCGTCGAAGTCGTCGAGAGTGGTGTCGGCGAGCGCCGGGAATTTTGAGTCGAGAATTCCCGCGCAGGCGACGAGGATGTGCGGCGGCGAGCCGAAGGCCTGCTCGGCTTTGTCGAAGAGGGAGCGGGCGGTGTCGGGGTGGGAGACGTCGCCGCGGGCGGTGACGGCGCGGAGAGTGGGGGAACTTTCGTTGAGCTCCGCGGCGAGGCCGTCGGCGAGGGCGGAATTGGAGGCGTAGTTGAGGACTAGCCGGGCTCCGAGGGCCGCGAGGTGGACGGCGATCTCGCGACCGATGCCGCGGNAGAAAATAAATTTTGCGATTTTTCGATATCATTTGCCTAGTGATCGAAGTGGCTCAAAATCAACGGCTGAAAATAAAAATCTTACAAAATATGATGATATGACATTAAAATTTTAGATCAAAGTTATTGATCTTGTTTTATTTGGTATAAAAAATTTTCTATCAAAATTTCATATGATTTGAATATTTCTACACCGTTAAACTTACAAACAGCTCACCACGGCCATTAAAATTATTGATTTGGATTTAAATATTTTAATTAATATTTAAATCCAAATTAATTTAGCTCCAATGGATTTAAATATTTATCCTAATTTAACTAGGATTCAACTACAAATCTAACCAAATTCTAACAATCTCCTTCTCGACTTAATTTATAGTCTTCAATCGCTGCGTCAAGCACACCATACAAGCCCTACCTTGAGCTTGTCTTCTTCGCTCGATGTCGCTGCATCCACCGCTCCACCTTGAGCGACTACACCTCTGGAAACTTTTAGAACCCAAACTAACTTCGCCCTCGTTCTAATTGTGCTCCTATTCAGAACGTATAGGTTCCCGCACTTGTTTGCCCCACACACGATCCAATCTCGCTTTCGTATCCCCATAGCTCCACTTGAAGCCGAAAAATTGCAACGCTTCCAATCCAACACTCGTACTGAGATCAAATTTCACTTCAAACTAGGAGCGTGGCGCACACGTGTCAACGTCCTTGTGACCCCATCATGCATTCAGATCTCCACCGTGCTGACTCCCATAACTTTGCACGCTGTCCCGTTCCCCATCAGAGACTTTTCATCCTTGATCGTGTTATCGGTGACAAAAGATTTCTTCTCTGGGCAAATGTGAAAGAAACACACCAATTTGAGCACCCATAAATCATCTAAAATTTAGCATCCCGATCATAGGATACAACACATCAGAATCAATTTACCTCTGACTCTACTGACTATGCCGTCTCTAATGTCTCTTCATCCTAGTCCACAATAGTTTTTCCCTTCTATCGCTTCAACTCCTTCAGATCATTCTGAAGTTTCCAACAATTGTACTTGATGTGCCCTTTCTTGTGACATAGAAGCACTCCACTAAGATAGTGGCTTCTTCTATCGATCTCCAATAGCCAATGTTGTCGCCTCCTTCTTCGCTCTCACCATCAGAGCTATATCCCAACCCTGTTTGCTAGACTCTTGAGTCATCTACCATCCTCATTCGAGAGAAGCACTGTCGTGACCGCCTCCACGCTTATGGTCTCCTTGCGATAAAGCAGCATGTTCACTAGATGCTCATATGCTGTCATTAGCAAAGATAGTAAAATTAGCGTCTTGTTTTTGTCATCTAGTTTGACTTCAATACCGGTCAACTTGGTCACCACTTTGTTGAACCCATTCAAATGTTCATATAGACTCACTGTTTCTTGCATCCGTAGGGTGAACAATCACTACTTCACATACAACCTATTTGTCAGGGATTTGGTCATGTACAAATTTTCTAATTTCTTCCACAACTTCGCCAGTGTAGACTCGCTGGCTATGTTGTAAAGAACCTCATCTGCTAACAATAAATAAAGTATACTCAACGCCTTCTGCTCCATCTTCTCCTATGCTGAATCGGTGACCTCCGTCGGCTTTACTTCTTTTCCATTCAAACGTGTCATTCAACTCTTGTTGTACAAGGATTGCTCGTACTTTAATATGCCACAAGCCAAAATTGTTCTTGCCATCGAACATCTCGATTTCAAACTTCATGGCCAACTTCGTCAATCTTTCTCGAGAACCAATAATCTTAAGCTCTGATACTAATTGTTGAGAATCTGGTACTTGCCCTGATATCAAATTTTGAGAATTCATAATCCGCTCTGATATGGACTGCTATAAATCTGATACCGGTTGTTGGGATTCCACAATAGAAATGTCAAACCAAGTTTTATCATAAATTCGTTTCCTTAGCAAAAACTAATATAATTACAAAAGAGAGAAAACAACGAAACAGAAAAATATACAGGTGATGTAAGATTCATTAATCAATAGAAGAATTACACCTGACTACTTTTTTACAATAAAATAACTTCGATCTGAACCCTCTTTCTAAACCTCTCCCATTCTCTCTCCTCTCCTATAATGACTTCTCACCTACACCCCGTGCACATGGTGCATACAACTCATTGACAAGACTTCTCTCTTTTCTCTCTCACATACACCCGTGCACAAGGTGCATACAACTCATTGACAAGCTTCTCTTGTATGGCCAAGCCTTGAGCTGCACAACCCTCTTGAGAGCATTCCAACTTGACCGTACTCTCAGTTAGGCCTCAACTCCTTTAATGCTATATATATATATATTATGCTCAATCAAAGATGTAGCCAAAGTTAGTATAATTAAAACTCATATACTAATTAATATTTAAATTTAATTTAATTTATTTTTAATAGATTTAAATATTTATCCTAATTTAACTGTAATTCAATTACAACTCATGGATTATTGGGTTCAAGCAATCTGAAGTTGACAACTAGATAATTTATCAAGAACCTGAATTAAAAGAAGTTTGATGAAGTCATGTGTGGAAAGAAATTTAAGGCATGTTCGGTTCATGATTGGAATAATAATGAATATAAAAATGAATTATTTTGGAATAAAAAATAGAATGATGATAAATTATCCAAAAATATTTGGTTCATTATTGGAATGAAAATCGAGATGAAAATTTAGAATCTTGAGATAGAATTTTGATTAAGAGAGAGAAAAATGATAAAGGGAGAGGAGGGGGAGGTGTTTGTAAAAGAGGATTTTAAGTAGTATATTTTAAAATGAGCCAATTCAGAATTCAAAACTGAATAAATAAATTTGATCATTTCCATTCTAGAGTAAGAATCAAAATTTGATTCTTGTAAAATAAATAATAATAGCTATCGAAATTAATAAATCTCATTTTGATTCTACAGTATCTAAAGTATGTGAACCAAATGTGCCCTTAAAGGGTTCCACGAGGGGTTCAGGGTTTCAACCGTCAAGACGAAGAATGGCTTGGTTGCACGGCATTCGTCGGCATGACACCACCCACATTAAAAGATTTTAAAGCAGTGTCAAATATTGAAGTCGCCAAATAATAGAACTCAAGAACTCGATGCGCCTACTCCAACTCAAAACTTCTCCATTGTGGCTGCCCCAGTGCTCACTGCATAAGGCCAATCTTATATATATCTCAAGGAAGAATAAGAATTGTTCCCAACCAACAAATATTGGATTATTTGCAAGACACTCAATCTTCACATTATCACTGTTAAATATAAAAAATTACAAACACTATTCTCTAACGGCTTATGTCTTTGAAGAAAATAATTGTCCCGCATTATTTAATATGATAACAGGGCAGAAGATTCTAAGTTCGAATCATACAAAGCTCCTAGCATAATTGATCGTGAACCTATCAAAAAAGTTTTAAACCCAAATGTGAAAGAGAGTGTTAAACAAAAAAGTATAAAAATATCGATCATTCTCCGTCAGTTTAAGCTTTTTGAGAATAGCAATTGTTCTATATAATTTAACAATTACACATATTACATATAAGGAGATCACACAAAGTAAAAATAATTAAAGCTTCTAAAATATTTAACATGCAGTATTATTTAGATGAGGTCGCCAGAAATTTACCGAATTAATTACAGTAACCTTATTTTATATGTACGTATATGTACTAGCTACTAAATAAATTTGATTATAATACTATATTAGAACTCATATTGATCACTCTTCATTTTTGTCCAATTATCTTAAAATTTTTGAATAATTGCAATAGTTGAACCCTAGTAAATAACAATACTACTATTAAAAATAAAAGGAGCGTGAAAAAAAAGGGTATGAAATTAGAGGCTCTTGGATTGTCACCTATTATGAATATACAAGTAGCATAGCTCAAAAAAAAAAAAAAAAAAAAAAAAAAAAAAAAAAACTTCAATGCTAAAAATTCAAAAGAGTTTCAGATATAAAATTTTAGGAATAATTTCACCACCGCCCCTCAAAAAATAAAAAATATTATAGATATCTTTATAAATTTTAAAATATCATAAATACTCATGTAAATATTAAAAAATATTATAGATACTTAATTTATTTTGATATACGATAGTAAGTGACTATCCATACATTTTACCTTTTCTTTTTCATCTAAGTAGATTAGTTAAGATAAATTTTAATTGAACTCAATTTGGTCTTTAGCTACTGTTTCATTATTTTCTTAATTTTATCAACTACGTACAAAAAGTAACTAAAATTATTAAACTTGAGGTAATTATTAGTGAATTGGATAAAATTTCAAATTTAGTTGACAAAATTATTCAATTTGAAGAAAATAGTTTGTATTTATTTAAATCGTTTCATAATAGTTTATAAAATAGTATTGATTTAAACAGTTGTATTGGTTTAAACTGTTCGAGTTAAACAGCTCCTATTGATTAATTCAATTCAATACTTTTTATTTTTCATCTGAATTTTTTTTCCTATCTTATAAAGTTTTTAGCTTATTTATTTTATTAATTTAAACTTCAAAGTTTCTTTTAGCTCAGCTTATACTTAAAATTAAAAGGACATTTGATCTCAAGAAGCATTTATGAAACTGCAGTTCACAGACGTAATAAATTGAGTATTTGATTGCCTATGTTGGGAAGAAGAGTTTTTTAAAAGTTTTTCATATATAGAGGATTTACTTGTAATATTTTACATTTAAAAGAGTTCATATGAAAAAAAAAAATTTGATAAAATTTATAAAGTAGCTAATAGTTGAGAGGGGACGGTGTTCTTACGGTTTGGGACAGCTGGTGCAGGAGAAGGGGCTCGCAGTCCACGCGCAACGGGCTGCCTGGATTGATAGCCTGCTGGTGGGTCGTTTGGAAGACCAGGAATGGAGCAATCTTTAGAAAGACCGAGCCTAATCTAGCCCGTGGTTGTTTCTTAATCAATCAGTTGACGACCCTACGGGAGAATATTCGCCCTGTGGAGAGACTTTGAGTTTTTTTTTTTTTTTTTTTCGTCTCCCTAGAGGCCTCGTTGCTTTACCCATGTAGCCCAATTCACTCTCTAAATAAATGAAACAGGTAGCGTGTTACCTTTCTTCAAAAAAAAAAAACAAAAAAAAAAAAAACAAAACAAAAAGGCCACATCGATTTGGCCACGCAATTAGGTCTCATGACACCACCCGTGACGCTACAAAACACTAATATGCAGATATTTTTGCTTGGTCAAATTAAAGAAACCTGATAATTAATACAGTCAAAATCCAATCAAACTCTATATAAATAAGAAATAAATCCTCACCATGATCCATCACAATTCATTCATACATAAAAAGAGTTTAGTTTAAACATGGCATCTAAGCCAAACTCATTGCAGCAGCAACGACACTCTTGCTCTTCTTCCTCATCGGCGGCAGCATCCTCGGTGTCGATGCCGCTGAACGGCCGCGTCGCCGTCGTGACCGGAGCATCCCGCGGCATCGGTCGCGAGATCGCCGTCCACCTGGCGGCCCTCGGAGCCCGGCTAGTTCTCAACTATGCCTCCAATTCCGCCCTCGCCGACGCCCTCGCTGCAGAGCTCAACGAAAATTCACCCACTCTCCGCGCCGTCGCCGCCCGCGGCGACGTCTCCCACCCCGACGCCGCCCGCTCCCTCTTCGACAAAGCCGAGCAGGCCTTCGGCTCGCCGCCGCACATCCTCGTCGCCTGCGCGGGAATTCTCAATTCAAAATACCCGGCGCTCGCCGACACCACCCTCGACGACTTCGACGCGATGTTCAACGTCAACGTGCGCGGCACCTTCCTCCTCCTACGCGAGGCAGCGAACCGCATGGTTCGCGGCGGCGGGGGGAGGATCGTAACGTTCTCATCGTCAATCATGGGGACGCTGCTCCCGGGGTACGCGGCGTACACCGCGACGAACGGGGCGGTGGAGGCGATGACGCGGATACTGGCGAAGGAGCTGAAGGGGACGGGGATCACGGCGAACTGCGTGGCGCCGGGGCCAGTGCGGACGGAGCTGTTCTTGGCGGGGACGGACGAGGAGTTCATCAAGGATGTGGAGAAGAGGAGCTTGGGAAGGATCGGGGAGGCCAAGGATGTGGCGCCGGTGGTGGGGTTCTTGGTCAGTGACCAGGCCGAGTGGGTCAACGGCCAGGTGATTAGGGTCAACGGAGGCTTTGTTTGAGTGAGACCTAATTACTTTCCATGCAGGAGTGCTGCGTGTACATCTTAAATTATTCGATAAATAAAGTCTAAATATTATATATTTATTTTTCTGTAGTTTATAATATCATAAATATGAGCAAGTCTACTGTCATTTTAATTAATAACATCAAGTCATTAGTACTATTAGATTTTCGATTCTTAAATTAAAGGATGTGCAGTTATAATTATAGTGATTTTCTAAGGTTGAGTAAGTGGTTGACTAAATAGTATGATCTAACGGATGAAAATGGTCAAAAAAATAAATCTAACGATAAAAAATCCGATAACACTAATTAAGCGCTTGGTAATATCTATAGTACAGTAGCTAAACTTTCTTATAAAAATAAATCTAACGATAAAAAATTCAATAACACCAAACGCTTGATACTATCTATAGTATAATAGCTAGACTTTCTTATGAAGTTTAAAATTGATTAAAGTACCTCTCAACTATTGATGGGCGACCGTATTTAACATTATCCTTATCTTCTTCATCACTCATAATTAATAAGTGATTAAGAATATTGCAAAAGAAACCAGAGTGAATTAAGCACCTTAATTCGATCGCAAGTAGTAATAAAACTTGATCTTGAAAGTTTGATTAGGCATCACAGTACGTGATTAAGAAATTTATTATAAACTTTAAAAACTTGCAAAATATATTTCGAGGCTAATCAAAGGTCACCGAATTTTTATTTTACTATTTTGCCATTGTCTTCTTCGTTACTCACATTAAACTAAAAATTAAGAATATATATTGTAAAAGAATTAATCCAGAGTAAATTAAGCTGTCTTAATTTAGTCATAAAAATAATAAAATGAGCAACAGAACTAATCTCGAAAAAGACAAAATAGTTATAATACTAGAATAAAGTGGAATTTGACGTCCTCAGAAGTACTTTGTAAATTTTTAAAATTTATAAGAATATACATAACATTTTAAAATTTGGAGAAATTATTTTGCAGTATTCCTACTTGCGGAGGTCTATAGGCAATTTTCCTGTGCAGTTGATCCCTAAAACTTTGCTGAATTTTTGCTTTATTTTTAAATTTTAAATTTTCTGCAATCAAATTTCATAGTTTTATATATTATTTGATTCAATTAAGTTTTCATTGTTAAAAACATCACTAAACTGTCGTGTCAACATTCAACCACTATTTGCCCCATCACGACTATAATTTGTCAAGTGACAAATTCTCCTTAATTTAACAGTATTTTTTATGGCATGGACTAAATTGAAATAAACAACAAACTAAAAATGTAGTTGCACGCAAAAGTAAAAGTTAAAAAAAAAAAAAAAAATGATGAGCCTAAAATTAAACACTTGTGTTAAATTAAGATTGGGAACCACTAGTGAATTAACTCCTATCAATTATTAAGTTTGTTTTGCTCTTGGGCTAGTACATTTTTATACTTCAATGAAATTGAAAGCTCATCCTTACTTATTTTTACTTACTGATTTTTCAAATAATTTTATTTTTTATTTCACAATTTGCGTTATTTTTAAAATGACTTTTATCAATCTTTCTAATCTTAAGCCCCGGTTTGGTTGAGGTATAAGAGATGGGATAATTGATGGAATCTCAAGGTATGTAAAATAAATAAAAATAAATACATACCAAATCCAGGATCAAAAAATAAAATACGATAACTCACATAGCGCCATAAAGAAGAGATTCTTGATTAATCTTGTGGAAGCTGGAAGTCCGGTTATGATCTGAAAGTCACGAACCGAACTTGGGTGATTTGGTTTCTCCCCCTATCTCAGACACTCTGCCGTATGGTGTGGAACCGATGGTAATTCTTCACCAGAATGCGTATGAGAAGGTGGCAGGACCAATACCCCTTTATATAGAGTCCAGATCGACTTCCCATCAAAATCTGATTAGGATTCTATTTAAACTTCAAATAAATGGGATAGGGATAAAATATACCATATCAAGTAGATCTAAATCTGTTAGGATTGACCTTTATCTATAGCAAATCCTAAATTAAATATGATTAATTGGGCCACAATATATGAAAATCCTAACAATCTCCCACTTGGCTCATATTAATCATATTCCATTAACGGATTTTCTATACTCCAATCTTTATTGCGCATTATTGAAAACTTTATGGTCAAATACTTTAGAACTCACTTGATCTTTAGCTTAAACTAAAAGACTACAATGATAGGAACTATGGCGGTCCACCTCTTCATAACGAAATTTTTCTTCCATAATTACCGTATTATTTTCACCTTCTAGCCGAGTACTTTATATGGCACAACTTTATGAATGAACTTAAACTGTATATTCATTCGTTAATAGACGAAGCTTCATGCCTATTAAATGGTCCAATACAGCTGCATTAAACTTTAACTTTATTGGAAGAAAATAAGTATTACAATTTTATACATCGAAAGAATTAATCAAACTCATACTTTTAATACGATCTATATATGATCCAGGTGCCGGCCCCTAGGTCATTGGGTTTGCAATCATACACTTGGTACTGATATACTCAATTGCAACATAACCTTCATCTATCATCTCTCTCACAACAAGATATTTGGTGTCCATGTGTTTACACCCTACTGTAATCTTGTTGTTATTGACAAAGGAAACCGCAGCTGAACTATCACAGAAAATCTTTATTGGATAAACACCGGAGTCCACAATTCTTAAGTCTGTGATAAAATTCCTAAGCCAAAAAACTTGTGATGTGGTATCGTGACATGCAATATGATCCAAAGTTCCTTTCAAATACCTCATAACCCTTTAGCAGCCTTCCAATGCTCAATGCTTGGATTACTTTAATACCTGCCAAGTAATCCAACGGCAAAAGCAATATCTGGACGTGTGCACTTCTGTGCATACATAAGACTACCAACTGTAGAGGCATAGGGTATGCTTTCCATCTGTTCAATTTTTTAATTGGTTCCAGGGACACTGAAAAGTATTAAGCTTATCCCCTTTCTGGACAGGAGCAATACTGGGCTTATATGCAATAGCCCAAGATCATTACTGGTAAGCAAAATATCATCAATATAAACTACTGAGAAAATTATTTTACTCCCACTAACTTTTAGATAAATACATTGATCAACAATATTTTCCTTAAAACCAAAAGTCAAAATAGTTTGTTTAAATTTTAAATACCATTGTCGGGAGGCTTGCTTTAGTCCATATATTGATTTCTTTAATTTGCATACCAAATGCTCCTTTCCCTTTTGCGAGAATCCTTCAGGTTGATTCATATACACCTCTTCATAGAGATCCCCATTTAAAAAAGCAGTTTTGACATCCATCTGATATAGCTCGAGATCAAAATGAGCAACCAGAGCCATAATAATACGGAAAGATTCTTTTCTAGATATTGGAGAGAAAGACTCTTTATAGCCAATGCCTTCTTTTGAGTAAATCCTTTTGCCACAAGACGGGCCTTGTATCTCTCTATGTTACCTTGGAGTCCCATTTGATTTTTATAAACCCATTTGCATTTTACGGGTTTAACTCCTTTAGGTAACTCAACAAGATCCCATACCTTATTGTGGTTCATGGATTCAATCTCATCCTTCATGGCATTGTACCATTCCGTAGAATTATTACTATTTATGGCTTCGGAAAAACTAAGAGGATCATCTAAACTCTGACCATTCTCATAAAGATAGACAATATAATCACTGGATATAGCCGGTCTTCTCTGTCTTGAGGATCTTCTTAAATCTATCTGATTATCCACATGTATA
This sequence comes from Ananas comosus, assembly GCF_001540865.1. Taxonomy (NCBI): domain Eukaryota; kingdom Viridiplantae; phylum Streptophyta; class Magnoliopsida; order Poales; family Bromeliaceae; genus Ananas; species Ananas comosus. The sequence continues at coordinate 49,696 of NW_017893414.1, forward strand.
TCTTGATGTGGATTATTCACTTGTACATCTTGATGTGAATTATCCACTTGTACATCTTGATGTGAATTATCAATGATAGGTTCACAATCATTTTGTGGTTCCAAAACAACTTGTTGTTCTACTGGAATAGGAACCAACAAATCGTGAGGGACAATAGTGGGTCTGTCATGTACAGAATCCGAATGCTCTTGAATTTCCTCAAATTCAATGAATCGAGGTTCAGAGCTCCCACTAATTGTACCATCCTCAATAAACCGTGCTGTTTTAGTTTCTGCAATCTTTATAGGAAGTGATGGACAGTAAAACTTATACCCTTTGGACCTTTCTGAATAACCAATAAAATATCCTGATATGGTTCGAGGATCCAGTTTCTTTATTTGTGGATCATACAATTTGGCCTCAGCTTGACAACCCCATATATGAAAGTGTCTTAAACTGGGTTTCCTACCTGTCCAAAGCTCAAAAGGAGTCTTAGTGACAGCCTTAGTAGGGACCCGATTAAGAATATACAGGGCAGTTTTGAGTGCCTCACTCCACAATGATATCGGAAGGGTAGAATTACTGATCATACTCCTGAGCATATCAATTAATATGCGGTTCCTTCTTTCAGCAATACTATTCTGATCAGCTGTCCCTGGCATGGTGTACTGTGAAATAATTTCGCACTGCTCCAGAAACTTAGCAAAAGGCCCAGGGATTTGGCCTTTATCTGTTTGTCTACCAAAATATTCACCACCCCTATCTGATATGACTACTTTTATCCTTTTCTCGAGTTGATTCTCTACTTCAGTCTCATATGCCTTAAAGGCATCTAATGCTTCAGATTTTTTCTTAAGTAAGTAGAGATAGCCATATCGAGAGTAGTCATCAGTAAATGTGATAAAATATTTATGGTCAGTAATTGAAATAGGAAGAGATTCTCATATATCGGTATGAATCAACTCTAATGTTCCATCACATCTTTTAGCACCTTTAGAGGAAGTTTTGGTCTGCTTTCCCTTTATACAGTCCACACATATTCCAAAGTCAGAGAAGTCCAAATCATCTAAAATGCCTTCTCTAATTAACTTTTGGATTATCTGTTTCGAGATGTGTCCTAACCTCTTATGTCATAACATGGATGACATTTCATTATTAATGCCACGTTTTGATCCAACATTGCCGTGCATGGTAAGAAGGATTTCACTATATGAATCATCCAAAAACAATTTATATAAATTATTTTTCAAAATACCAGAGCCAACTATCTGAGACTTATAGGATAAAGAAAAAACTTTATTATTAAAACTGAAACTATATCCAAATCCAATAAGTTTCGAAATAGAAATTAAATTCTTAGAAGAATTTGGAACATAAAATGTATCAACTAAATTCAAAATGTGACCAGTAAAAAGAACAAATCTAAATGTTCCTACAAATTCTACTTTAGTTGGATTTTCTTCAGCTGTATAGATAGTCGCTTCATCTTTACTGGGTTTTCTTCGATTCTGAAATCCCTGCACGGAATTCGCCACGTGGCATGTGGCACCAGAGTCAATCCACCAAGTATTAGACGGAACTGAAACTAAATGCAACCCATGCATCAAAACCAGAAATTTATCTTTCTTTTGGAGCCATTTCTGATACTTTTGGCAGTCTTTTTCATATGACCATTTTTCTTACAAAAGAAGCACTTGGGAATCCAATTACTTGATTAGCCCTGTGAACCAGATGGAACTTCCTTGTTCTTCCTTTTTGAGTCATTCTTGCCCTTGCCATTCTTAGCACGTTTTATTTGTCTCTTCTGAGAAACAAAGTTGACTGCATTTTGTTTCTCTTGTATTAATCTGCCTTCCTCTTGCACACACATGGTCAGCAATTCATTAATTGACCATTTATCTTTATGTGTGTTATAAGAGATCTGAAATGGTCCGTATTCAGATGGCAAAGAGTTCAAAATAAAGTGCACTAAGAATGAATCAGAGATGGTTACTTCAAGTGCGGTGAGTTGCGCTGCAATATCTCGCATTTCCATAATATGCTCGCGAATCGAGCCATTTCCGGAGTACTTCATGGAAGACAGTTTATTCATTAAGGTGCTCGCCAAGGCTTTATCGGAGCTGACAAACTGCTCCTCAATAGCCTTTAGATAATCCTTGGCTTTATCACATTCTGGGATTGATCCCCTTATGCTTTTTGATACCCTTGACTTTATGAGCATCAAACTTAAGCGGTTGGATCGCTCCCACTTTTCCTGCGCGAATTCCTGCTGTGGAGTCATTGGCCCCACTACCTTAGGCGGTTGTTCAGCGCGCAGAGCCAAATCTAAATCCATATAGCCCAAAATGAACATAATCTGTTCTTTCCACTCCGAATAATTAGAACCATTAAGTATAGGAACAGATTCACCAATAGGAACAGAAAATGGAGTCATAGCTGAAAAATAAAATGCATGCTTTATCAATAAAATACCACATCATAAATTACCACACCAAAATTAGAAAAATACACTTTATATGACATCACAACCCCTCCTTTGGGAGCAGAGTTATGAGCATAAGTATTTTTCATTCTTTATGCATATACTTTATATGACATCACAACCCCTCCTTTGGGAGCAGAGTTATGAGCATAAATATGCAATCATTCCTTATGCATATACTTTATATGACATCACAACCCCTCCTTTGGGAGCAGAGTTATGAGCATAAGTATTTTTCATTCTTTATGCATATACTTTATATGACATCACAACCCCTCCTTTGGGAGCAGAGTTATGAGCATAAATATGCAATCATTCCTTATGCATATACTTTATATGACATCACAACCCCTCCTTTGGGAGCAGAGTTATGAGCATAAGTATTTTTCATTCTTTATGCATATACTTTATATGACATCACAACCCCTCCTTTGGGAGCAGAGTTATGAGCATAAATATGCAATCATTCCTTATGCATATACTTTATATGACATCACAACCCCTCCTTTGGGAGCAGAGTTATGAGCATAAATATGCAATCTCTTTATCAGAGATTAATTTAAACTTTCTGTAGGTCGTGATAATTTCAAAATTCCCATATGAAGAAATTGTCAGCTTTGGCCAGGCAAATTTCTCCAAACGAGTTACAAGAAAATTACCATCCTACACCACCCATTTACCTTCATGTCTAGACCTCCTTTGGGAGCAGACTAAACATAATATCATGGTGCAATTTTCGCATGCACTTCTTTAAAGCAATCAATTTATCTTTTCTTCCGATCGGGGCCGCTTTGGCTTGCACCCGAACAGTTGAAGCAACAAATTAATCTGACTTAGTGCTGCATGATTAACATGAGAATTATCCGGAAACGCTACTTTAAAGTAAATTAAATCATCATTTCTTTTAATTAGGGCCGCTTTGGCTTGCACCTAACTAATCGAAATAATAAATTAATTCAACTTAGCGCCAAATATTAAATAATCGAAAACAAATATGATTATTTAATTTCATGTTCATCCGGTCAAAATAAGAATATAGATACGATAATTTAAAACATAATTACGCAATCAAATTTAAACTTTATATATTCTTATTTGACCACAAAACATAAGATAAATAAATTTATGATAAATTAATATTATATACAAAATCAAAACTTTATGTGAATAAATTTTGAACATTCACAGTACTGTATGGAGCATAACTTTATGACGAGTAAAAGAAAATTTGGGCATAGATCAATAATGGGCTGACTTAAACTCAGCTATACTTTTCTAAAGATGGTCCGATCGAACTATATAACTAAACACCAAGAGTTTAATAAAAGAAACCAAGATTAGTAACAAATCTAATCTTTAGCTGAAAATAATTAAGATAAATTTAATAATAAACTCATATTTGAAACAATTTCAAATTAAATTGTGTTGTCTTAATTCGTTAAGTGGAATGAGTTCAACCAAAAATATGTTCATCTTCTTCATTAACTTCAATGAGGATTTTAATTAAGCAAAGATGCGGCCGCCTCAAATACGCTAGGCACTGTGCATCTCATGCGGCCAAGATTAATGTGCGGATAACCCCATGCGAGACTCGATTGCTCACGGCATCATCGCGTTAATTAAAATCCGATGTTCATCCGAACCGGAATCTCGCAGTTACACGCCGCATAGAGTCGGATTGTCGTTCAAAACGACCTTCCATGCGACCAAAAGTCGCCAAGATGCAAACGCCAAAAATTGTTGCAATCTCGCGGCGGCAAGAACTTCAAAGCGAGTCTTAGGATTAATTAAAATCATTAAGATGATGATGAACAGCAATATTATAAAATAATGTTGCAATTCAAAGCGCCCAAATTATATCCGTCCACTTGTTCAATGCTCCAAGAGAAAATTTTGCATATAATATATAATTTATCGTTATTGGCTCTGATACCAATTGATGGAATCTCAAGGTATGCAAAATAAATAAAAATAAATACATACCAAATCCAGGATCAAAGAATAAAAATACGATAACTCACAGAGCGCCATAAAGAAGAGATTCTTGCTTAATCTTGCGGAAGCTGGAAGTCCGGCTACGATCTGAAAGTCACGAACCGAACTTGGGTGATTTGGTTTCTCCCCCTACCTCAGGCACTCTGCCGTATGGTGTGGAACTGATGGTAATTCTTCACCAGAATGCGTATGAGAAGGTGGCAGGACCAATACCCCTTTATATAGAGTCCAGATCGACTTTCCATCAAAGTCTGATTAGGATTCTATTTAAACTTCAAATAGATGGGATAGGGATAAAATATACCACATCAAGTAGATCTAAATCTGTTAGGATTGACCTTTATTTATAGCAAATCCTAAATTAAATATGATTAATTGGGCCACAATATATGAAAATCCTAACAATAATTCCTTATCCCATCTCTATTCCTTATACCCAAACAAAAAAAAAGCGTGGGATTGCTAATTTTAATTAATATATTGTTTATCTGAGCATGAGTAGGCTCTGTACATGACAGCCGTGATGTTATGATGGAAATTAATTTCTTTATGTATTTGTCTTTGACCAAATAGTCATAATACTTACAAGTGTAAGAAT
>NW_017893414.1:56418-57193 GCF_001540865.1 Ananas comosus
GGCTACTATACTATCGATAGTACCAAGCCCTTGATACTATTGAGTTTTCTGCCGTTAGATCTATCCTTTGATCATTTCCACCCATTAGATTATACTATTAAACCAACCACCCACTCAACCCTAGGGGACCACTATCAATTTAACCGGGGACCACTATCAACCTAACCGCACATCTATTCATCCAACGGCCGAAAACTCAATAGTACCAAGGACTTGGTACTATTGATAGTATAGTAGCATAATTCTATATATATATATATAGAGTTGATCTAGAATACTCTCAAAAACACCAATGAGGTGGTGCTTTTGAGTTGTTAACCATTGGATCGAGGAATGTAAGGTTGTGATGATGGTGGTAGGTTGTGGTAGGTGGAATAGTATTTGATCCAACGGCTATTAGTAATCAAGGAGTAGCTCCAAGAGCTAGAAACCTAAAAGCACCAATGGGTGATACTTTTAAAAGTATTCTAGCTCAATTCTATATATATATAGAGAGAGAGAGTTGGACTGGGCTACTATTAATAGTAAAATTCCATTGTTGCTACCAGTTTTTTAATCTTTGGATCAACTCTTTTCATTATTTCTAATCATTGGATTAAATACTATAACCCAGTGGGGACCACTCAACCCTAGGGGGACAACTTAACTCTAACCGACTAATATCATCCTAACCCTACAATTTTTCATCCAAGGGTTAAAAACTTGATAGCAAAAAGAGCGTTTTACTATTAATAGTATTTCAGCCTAATTATATATATATATATATATATATATA
>NW_017893414.1:57708-58157 GCF_001540865.1 Ananas comosus
TTTAACGGAGTGGATCGTCGATTCGGAAGCTCCATCATTGAAAACAACTTATGAGTACGAGGGCTCCAATACTCATAATAGTATAGTAGCCATGGCCTATATATATATATATATATATATAAAGTTTTGCTAGAATACTATCGGTAGTAAATGGCTCGGTTTGCTACCGATTTGTTTTCGATGATAGAGCTTCCAATTGATAGAGTTTCCAAATTTATGATCGGCACCGTTAAACATGATCTAAACTATTTAAACTATCTGAAAATCAAATTTCACACATTTTCGATATTGTTCTCTTGTCTATCAAGTGAACAGAAAAATGAATGACTGAAAATTAATATCCTTCAAAAAGTGATAATACAATTTTTATATTTGAGATCTAGAGTCTAGATTTTATTTTAAATAGTTTAAAGAATTTTTTAACAAAAATTTAGTTGATTTGAACTCTT
>NW_017893414.1:69835-82626 GCF_001540865.1 Ananas comosus
TTAAAAATAGCACTAAAGATCTTCCCTCATGGTATGCCCTGGATGTGGTTTTATAAACTTGGTTGAATAAAAGGTAATGCCTCTAAAATTTAAACTGGAAGTAGGATAAAAATTTGTATGAGTCTTATAGACAGTTCTGGATATAAATAGATAAAGGAAAGAACAAAATGATACTTGACAGGCAGTTTGATATGAAAAATCTGTATGTGAACAGGTAGGGTTAATTTAATCCTAAATTATCATTATCTAAAGCGGATGTTTATGGGAAATTAAATTCAAAAATTCCATATTCAATTTTTTTTTTTTTTTTGAAGTAAGTGCACTTGTGGTGACGTACGTATCATTAATCTCAAACGTCAATACGGTAAGAGACATTAAACCACCAACCTATCGGACTTCAAATTATGATTTACATATCACCAACAATGTCTTTTAATTCTCCTTGAGCCTAGGTTGTTTTATAATTTTGAGACCTGGAGCGGTCTTGGCCTTTTGGGAGGCCCTTTTTCAAGAGTGGTTTTTTTAGAAACGTTCTTTCCAAGTTTTAAAAATGTTCTTTCCTTTTATATTGTTTATAGGGATTGTTCTTTTAGAATTTTTATTGTCTCATTTAGTTCTTATTAGAAGTCTAGGTATATCACCCAAGCCCGCGGTTGAACGCAGCGGAAGCAACTATCTGGACTTTAAGCCCACTACTCTGCCCAACTCAAGCCAGACGTAGTGTAGCGGGGTGTTGAGATTTGACACTTTGTTTTTATTTATGTCAACATACATGTTCTGATATTCGTCTTGTTGATAGAGGTTTTACCATGAGATCGAGATGCTGAACCCATCTGTCCCTAAATCGAGCGCTGAGAGAATGGAGCTAGACACCGCCGTCGTTCTTGTCTACTGAGACGTTCTTTTCACCATTGTAGCCCGCGCTCTTAATGATATTTTGTTCCTCAGGAGTCACCCATGGCAATGGCTGCGGTTGCTGGATAGGTGATTCAGATATATTGACTTTTCATCTTGTCCATTCCTTTCCTCGTTTGCATCATTTCAACCTTTCTTGAGATGTCAATCTTCATTTCTTGGATGAAGTTTATTTCTCGTCTTGTACTACTACACATTTGTTGGTTTTACTTTCATGGGTGTATTACGAAATAAGCACGAATACATTGTTACTTTATACATACGATAAGGATACGTTTATTTATTTTGTGTAATGCCCCGTTAACGTACGCTATTCAAGACCAACGTATTGAAGTATTCGACGTCGGTCGTCTTGTTGTTGTTCATTCTTTCTTACTTTTCGTGCCTTCCACTTCTTCTTCTTCTTCTTCTTCTCGTCGTCTTCTTGTACTTCCCTTTGACTCTTCTTGTCTCCTTTTCTTCTTCTTTTCGACTCTTTAAAAAAAAAATAAAAAATTTCTTCTTATTCTTGTCTTATCTTTGTTTTATCCCTTATTTTTTGTTTCTTCGTCGTGTTGTTGTTGTTGTTATTCCTCCTTCTTCTTCTTCTTTTCGACTCTTTTATTTTCTTCTTCTTCTTCTTCTTGACTTTTCTTTGTTTTATCCCTTATTTTTTGTTTCTTCGTCGTGTTGTTGTTGTTGTTATTCCTCCTTCTTCTTCTTCTTTTCGACTCTTTTATTTTCTTCTTCTTCTTCTTCTTGACTTTTCTTTGTTTTATCCCTTATTTTTTGTTTCTTCTTTCTTTCTTTCTTTCTTTCTTTCTTTCTTCTTTTTGTCTCCTCGTCTTCTTCTTCTTTGGACCTCTTCTTATTCTTCTTCTCCTCCTTCGATAGACGCTACCTAAGAAGTTAGAAGTCGCTACCCGAAGAAGTCGCTACCCAAGAAGTTCGGAGTGCTTCTTCTTATCCTCCACCAGTAACGATCGCAAGTTATAAATTAGAAGTCTCCACAGCTGGGAAAACGCGTTTGGGAAAACCTTTGACAATAACACAACCCCAAAATTTTGGGTAAATCTTCTTCCCAAAGGTTGGGTAATGGTGTTTCGCCCCAGCGGAAAATTGAAGGTACTACCGGTGGTACCGCCCGTTGTAGACGGTACCGCCGAGCGAAACACGGTTTTGTGGTACCTATACGCGATACGTTTTTCGTACCGCCGTTCGTACCTTTAGGCGGCACCACCGGTGACACCGGCGATAAAATATGTAACTCATTTTGACTTTTATCTTGGATTCACCTCGTCAGAATAGACGTCGTTAAATGACCTCAGTAAGATTAACTTGGTTTTAACCGACTCGACCTCGTATCAAACCAAATACAAAAGACACAAGCAATTTACAAGTGATCCAGTAAATCACCAACCTATCGGACTTCAAAGCGGATTCTTGAAGAGCATCCAATTAACGAAATCGGTTATTAAACTATAACTAAAGACTTCGATACGGTAGTCTATCATTGTTTAACATTTCCAGACAAACAACAAAACCTCGAAAGAATAGAAATTTAGCACCAGATTAACTTTAGACTTAGATATAAAAAGACTTTCCCGAACCTACTATGCACCAAGTACCGTCGTTAAAACGAACCAGATCGACAATGAACTTATAAAAGAAAGTTTAACATAACAGAACATGGACAACGTGAAGACTACGTTTAGTTACCGAATTCAAACTACACTATGAAAACGAAGAGTAGAACGATAAGAAAATTATATATTCTATAATATTGTTAACTGTAATGTAGATGAAAACAACGTCTACCTGTAACTACTTACGGAACGATAGGGCAAGCTATCTGTTTTATAGGAAAGAGACTTAAATATAGGAACGATATATGTACCTTTAAAAAAAATGTCACGTTAATTCGTTAGACGAAGGAATATAAAAATCTAACATGTCCTTTAATAACGATGGTAAGACACAAGTAGACATCACAATAATAAGGTAGAGTCTCGGACACCTGAAGTCTAAACTCCTAGATCAAATTTATGATATTTAAATTGATTTCATCAAAGATATTTTAATCGGATAATAGTAAAGTTTACCTTTTTAGGCACACTTCTTTATAGTGGCAGAAACAACAGATAACACAGTGTAGTAAATTTTGACAACCTAGATTAAACCCCTTACATATAAAACAACTTGTGAAACAACTCGAATACCATATATTCATAAGGTTGCTTCTAGTTGACCCTTCTCTTGTATGGTTCCCTATGTTGACTCACCCTCACCGTCCACCGACATACGTTTGATAAACTCCTTGTCGGTTATACCGGGTCTTCCAGTGAAGTACTTGTGAACGAACTACTACCGTACGTCCAGAGACTTTTAGTCAACTTTTCCAAAGGGTAGGTAAGAAAGTTAAAAGTAGCTACAGTACTTGAAAGAAAATTACTTAAAGTACAAAATACTAAAACAACAATAACCGAAATACATGATCAAAATGGCAAAGATTTGCTCGTTTTAACCCCGTTAGGACACTTTTGCCAAATTAATGGAGTTCTTAACCTGTAGTGTAAGATAATATAAGTATAAAGTTCGAGATGACTTATAAGAGTTTGAAGTATTTTGTACGAGATTTTTTAAGATTTGTATGAAACTGTAATTCTCATTTGATTGTTTGGGTAATTGATCTGAATACAAAAATATGCTTAAGATATTTACAAATCCAACATTAACAGGGTCGGTCTTGACAAATATTTTCCACTTTCTACTATGAAGTAAAATAAAACTGGATGAAGGTCTTAAAACAAATTTTCTACGTTGGAACCTTGTTGGATGAGAGATTTTAAATGTTTGTGTATTTCTAATTATTATGTATATCTCCCTCTTGTATACACGCTAATGATTATAACCACTCTTTTACCTTGAAACTCCCAATAACTAAGTTAAAGAGTTTGTCAAGCGCAACAAAGTGATTCCACCACAAACCAAGGGACATTTTCACGAGGCTTTTAAAAAAAAGTCAACTTTTGAAAAAAAGGTTACAAACCAATAGACATGTTTTTTTAAAACCTTTTGGGAAAAATGTCTAAGAGGCTTTTTACACACAAAAGCAAAAGTCGAGCGGCAGGCGCCTTTTGCTTTTGATGTTCGAGGGTTTTAGCGCCGAGTCCCGAAAACCCGTACGCGCCAGGTGCTCCGGTAGGAGTGGAGCACCTGGCGCACTCTCTCTCAGGTATCACCTTGACACCTGAGAGAGGGGGAGAATATATATATATATTAAAATAATAAATTTATATAATATTCTCGGTTGTTTTTTATATTTCTAAAACTCTTTATCTCATTAAATTTTCGATGATGCAATTTTCCTAAAACTTGGACTTATGATGAAATTTAATTTTCTAATATGGATAATACCACTTAAGACACAGTGTTGGTGCACAAGACCCTCCTGGCGTACAGTTTTCAGAGAACCTCGCTCTAACGCCGCAAAGCACTTCGGGCTATCAATGGCGAATTTTACAGAGCATTTCTCTTATCAAATCTGCCAAGCATATATGCTTTACACTTGCTTAAGCTGAAATAATTACCCAGAGAGAACTCATAAATTTTCATTAAGAGTCCAAGGAAAGGGAATCATGGGGCAAAGAAAATGCCATGGATAGAAGAGTTCGAAAAATATAATATTAACAAAGGATAAAACTTACATCACAACGCTAGAAGGTTTCCCTTCCGGGACTTCCCGGGGGGGAAGAAAAGACTTGTTTGTACAGACTCCTTATTCCAGGATGCAGTTGATGGAAAGAATATTACAGGAAAAGCATGAAAATAAAAGCCATTGGAAATATTTGTGGAGCTAGGGTGCTATTTCTAATAGGATGGATGCTTCATTCTTCACTTGTCGTCGAAAAAATCTTCCTTTAAGCTTCAGTGCTTCTTCATATGAGGCAGTGGTTAATGGGATTTTTTCTCTTGTGGTGCTTTGCTCTGAATGTATCGATGCTCTGAGGGAAGAAGGGAGGCCTCTTTTTATAGGCAAAAGAGGAGGCGGTTTTAGTTGAGGAAAACCGCGACGGCACCCGGAATTCTTCAAAACTGCGGCTGCCCAGGTATTGGAATGTGACGTCATGATGATGCGGGGGCCCATAGGTTTCTCAAAAAAAACCAGGGGCGGAGAAGGTTTTGCTGTGGATGGAATCATTGGCGGGGCGGGGCCCTTTTGGAGTTCTATGGTCTTGGTGCATGAACGCCGTCCACGTGTTGTTCCATTAGTTGTCCATTGGTGGCCACGTGTTGATCCGTCATTTGCTCGTTGGAGGCCAAAAATTGTAGTGCTCAGAATTTTGAAAAAGTCGAATTTTCTGAAATGGTGGTGTCTGTTTGGGAACAGACCTTTGAACCTTGTTTTTGGTGGTGGAGTTGGATCACAAGGTGATTAGCAAAAAAGACTAAAAACCAAAAATTAAAATCCTAACTAAAACCCTTATTTTTGCCTGTGAAAAGATCACAGCCGGTTTATCTCTTTTTTCTTTTTTCTTTTTCTGATTTTTTCTTTCTGTTCTTGATTTTTTCTTTTTTCTTCTTTTTTCATTTTCCAATTTTTTCTTTTGTTTTTTCATTTCCAGATTCTTTCTTCTTCTTTTGATATTTCCACTTTTCTCTGGAAAATTTTTGTTTTTTCCTTTTTCTTTTTGCTTTTTTCTGGATTTTCTTTTTTTTTTTTTAGCAGTGTCCTACTAAGTGGACTATACGGAAAAACAGATGCGTAGCTGAAAAACAGATGCGGAACTGAAATAAATATGTACAAATATGTACAGAATATCCGAACCAGATCCGAACCAGATGTTAAGCATTTTCCCCTAATTTGCTGATTTTGGGAGAAGATGCTTCTAGTATCATGGGATCTTCTTGTCTCTCTTTTGTGTTACCTATACTAGGGTTTGGTATTGGTTCTGAAGAAGGTTCAAGTTTTGGTAATAGTTTGGCAATTGGCTGTGGATGTTTCTTAGGTGAAAATTTTTGTAGTGGAAAAAATGCGGATGATATAGGAATGGGTTTTACTGAGGTGGATGGATGGACTACTGGGATTAGTTAGTTTTGAAAAGGCGTATTTATGTTGGTAATAGGAGGAAAGACCAAACTTGGTGTTATTGTCATTATAGGAGGATACTTTGGAAGAGGAGAAGAGGGGGATTGAGATAGAGATACAATACCTTGTTCTGGAGGATTCTTGAGGTCTCTGATCTGCTGTTCTAAAATAGCAATCCTTTGGAGATTGTTCTGATCCTTTGTTCTTAGTTCATCACAAATAATATTTAGCTTTTGAAGCTGTGTGGCCATTGTTGAGCAGTTGTCACAGAAACTATTTTTCTCAAGTTTGTGGGTGGATGGAGAGGTTTGATTTTGTGGAGAAGAACGAATAGTGGGAGAAATAAAAAAATTTGGACCAAAGTGGGTGCGAGCAATGTCTAAGGCTTCAGAGATAGAATGAAAACCTTTGTAGAGAGTTTGTGGAAAAGTAATATGTGGAAAGATAAAAACACATAGTTTGAAAACCTTGAAATATCATATAAACGGAAAATTTTGGCTGAAGATATCCTGCTATAATAGATTGTCAAAACATTTTGTCCATCAAGTTGTAACATAAAATTCTAGTAAGCTTATATTGGTAATCTAAATTGTAATCTTGAAGATTTAGTTTGTCCCAAATATATTGCTGGCAAATATCTTCCCAGTCATCGTTGTCTGTAATACCTTCAGGTGGATAACCAAATAATATTCTGATGTCTCTAATAATTTTGTTTTGGTCTTGCAAATCATAATATTGAAGGTTAAGTCCATCTCAAAAATATTGTTGGTAATAAATTTCCCATTCGTATTCAGGGCAGTGACATACGCCTGAAAACCAGATCTGCAAATCGCTTTTGTCTTGAATTCTGTCTAACCATAACTGTCTATTTTGTGAATTTTCGAGCCTTTTGTAAAGACTTTGTCTATTGTATTCGTCACATGCTGCTCGTAAGGCGTCTTCACCTAAATGCTTAAATCAAGAAAGGATAATGTAATTTTGTATATTGATCCAGACATTTCAGGCTCAAACAAAGACATGGATCCTCGATATTGCCCAATTATCGACGACATATTACCCGCTTCTCTTAAATCATCTGAAGAACCTCTTGATGATATAATCCAAGACATACATAGGTTATTTGAAGACCCATTTGCAGTTATGCCTTTCCACATTATCCTTTCATATTTGACACAAATTAGAGTAAGCACATATATTATGTTCCTACTGTCACTTTTAAGATTCAAAAATATATAGATGTTGGTTTTCAAGAAAATATAAAGAAAAAAAACCTTGTTGCATGAAGATGAAAAGTTACAGGAGTGACAGTAAGGAAAAAAATTACGAAATGAAAATTACAGAAGTGACAGTAAGAAAATAATATGTTCTATTTTAAAGCATCGACATCTAAGAACTAAGAAAATTATAGAAGAGTGATAGTAGGGAAAAAATATTACGAAGTGAAAATTACAGAAGGAGTGATAGTATGGAAGTGACATACAATATCTATACTATTTATAAAATCGTGAGTTTTGAATTTTTTTCTCTTTCCAAAAATGCCTCTATCATTTTTTACTAATATTTTTATGTCCAGTAATTTTCAGCCAATCATTTCAAATAATTAACTATGTAATAATTTATTCCCAAATAAAGATAAATATTTTCTTTCTTATGCGTAATATCTGCACCCGCCAATTCTTTCGCAACGTAATAGGTGACTTTGAAATAAAATCCCCTTCATTATAGGTGATTTTTAATAGCATTATAAAAGATATTAATTTTTTGCCATTAGATCTTATTTAATGATTGAAAATAAAATTATCTGTTACTTTTTATGACAATATTACCCTCGCATTTATATCCTATTTTCTATCTACGCGTTTCTCAAATATTTTCCTTCTCACGCGTAATATCCGCACCAGTCAATTCTTTCACAACGTAATATCCGTGAATTTCTCAAATATCTCATTAATCCACCTATCATTATAGTAAATAGAATAGATACGATGACATGTAGCAAGCATATAGAAAGCCACGTATCAGCTTCTGACATAAAGTTCATAAAGGGTTTTTCTTAAAAAATCTAATTTTATTTTCCCTAAAGTATTATTTCCTTAAAAAATCTAATTTTATTTTTCCTAAAGTAGAAAATCTATATTTGAGTTTGACACGGAGATTTTCTATATAGTAAAAGATATTATTTTCTTAAAAAATCTATTTTTTTTTCTAAAATAAAAAATCTATATTTGAGCTTGACACGTGACAAACATATAGAGCGCCACGTGTCAACTTTTCACATAGGGTTCATTAAGGGTTCTACTTTAGTATATAGTAATAGATTAGTAATAAATTAGTAATATATAGCATTAAAAATTCATGTCTGCGATGGACCCATAGAGCCTGCTATCCACTATCCACCGTGAAGACCCCTTAACTGCTACGTGCCTGGCGGCGCGCCATTTAGAATATTGGTTTTAATTGCTTTTTTCAACTTTTTTCCAACTACTATATGATTAGCTTCTCATTCGTTTTTTATCCAGTATATTGTCCCACTGATGAACAATGGTTCTAAGAAGAATTCTTATCTTCTTTGGAGTATTATAATTATTATGCTAATTTTCAAATAGGATATGCTGGTTAATATGAATCAAATTAAAATTGTGGGCCTTTTACATAATTTGGTTGTTTATTGTAGACTTTGGTGCTTAATGGGCCCCATTTTCTAGGCCTTACATCTCTGTCAATCCTTATGAACTATATTAGTATAGTCACCTACCAGTACTTTCCCAACTTCTACGCCTTTCCTGATTTTATCTTTCCTATTGTGACTTTGTTTTGTTTTGTGAGATAACGGGGGGCTATTTAACCAACCAGCTTTCTTTTCCTGCAAGGTTTTGGATGTTGATGAAATTACATGGGATTTGTTGTCCCTGCTTCTCACCTTCACCTGTGCCTAGATTAGTCGCCTCTTCTTTTCTCTTCTAGCCATGGATTGACACTATTTTCCTTTCTCTCTTACTCTCTATTCAACATAGTCTGCCCTTGTCTCTCAGGCTGCTGTAATTGCAAACCCTTTTCGCCATCCCGATCTGCTGCCATGCTTTCTTTCATCTTTTTTCTATCCCCCGCCACAAGTAGTATTTTCTCCTCCCAGCATGCCAGTGCTGCTCTAACAGTTCCTCGGCTTTTTGATGGTTCCTGATGTGCCTAGGGACATTGCTACTATTGTCCCTTTGCACGTGGAATCTTATAGAATGGTTTTTGGTAAATTTTGATGTTGATATTTTCCCTATTCCTGAACCGGATTCATATCCTTCCTTGTGACAAATGTGTGTGGCTTTATTTTCGTCAAAACATTTGCAAAATCAACTATTCTGACTCCCAGCACAACCTTAATCATGGCCTGATTGGTGCTATCATGTGCAGTAGGAGCCCATTCTTATCTTCATATGTCAGCTACCTTTCTTTAGCCAAAAGAATAAAGATTAGTTTAGAATTAGTGGAAGTTTCAAGGATTTTTGTTCTGGTATAACAAAGAAAATCTTGTAGTAGTTACCAGGATGTTTTGGAACCTTTTTTTGATTGAAAGAGATTGCTATATGTACGTTGGATTTAGGCTGGGAAGTTCGTGAATTGATACACAAGTAGATTTTTTGTCATCTTGACTTTCATTCATTTGACTTGGTTAGATGTTGTATAGTTCCCATTAAAGTGCTTGCTCTTAATGCTCCAAATACCATTACTTAGGCTTCTTTATTTTAGATGTCTTCTATTTCATCATAAAACTGTTTCAGCTTTGCCTTAATATTGATAAATTCAGTTTCTTTGTATCTGTGTTACATGTCCTTCAGCGACATGATAAATGAACTGGCTCTAAGCTCAATGGAAATAATTCGTATTTGCAAATATGCATGAAAGAATCTTGTTTGCTTGAACAATATAATATTGTAACTCAAATACGGAAAATCATTTGCTTACTGTAGACAGTATTTACATATGTATGTGTGTTCTATGTACAAATACTAAATTGTGAGGGGGGAGGGAGGGGATCTAACAATGTACAAATGTATTTCTGTACTACGTCTATACGTATGTCAAAGATTTTTTTCCATTGGTTAGGTTGGAAAAATAACAAATGTTAAACTGGTGACTTTAGCTTGATTTGCCTAAAAAAGTAAACAAACAGGTATACACAAAATTAATCTAAACTAAGTAATACGGAGATTAGACAGATAATAATCAGTAGAAAGGAAATCAACACTTGCACCTTACAAGTCATTCCTCCGGCAATTGCTAAATAGAGTTGCTCAAGAACAGCTATAATTTGAGTCAGAAACTAAATTAGCTCGCTCAGCCTCAGTTCATTAAAGAATAAGACAAGCAGCAAACTTAAGCTAAGCTTGTCCACTCAAACTCGGGACCTATTTAGGTGCTTGAGTTTACCATCTAGTGCCAATTAGCAGAAAAACACCGTAAAGCCCTTCCTTATGTTAGCATTGCAAAGAAAGGTGAATCATCAGCATTATGGACATGCAGTTTACTGGAGTAGCACAATAGTGCTGGGATAAGGACTACATTTCTAGTAAGTATATTTTGCACAGGTTCAATTAGAAGATGGTTAAAATGGAAGTACATAACTTGCATTTTGTTCCCCAAAAAGAAAATCATTGTACTACCAAGAACTTATTTTACTAAGCCTCATATACAATCAGAAGAAAGGCACTTCCCAGGCCGCCTCATTTGGCAGCTAGATAAATAGTTTTAAAAGCTTGCATGCCTGCAGGTCGACTCTAGAGGATCCCCGGGTACCGAGCTCGAATTCGCCCTATAGTGAGTCGTATTACAATTCACTGGCCGTCGTTTTACAACGTCGTGACTGGGAAAACCCTGGCGTTACCCNATTGTCCCAGCCAGAACTGTTTATAAAAGGTGAAAGATGATACTTCATTTTATTTTGACCTACTTCCAGAATTTTGTTTAAAAGATGCAACCTTGGAACAACCTACTCTCTAAAATTTACAAACACATAAAGATTAATAATACATATAGAGGGAGAACATATGTGCGATTACTAATATTGGTGAGAAAATGGAACTTTGAGGGTTATTGATTCAATTTCTCAAACAGTTCGCGTTGTTTCACTAAGGTGGTGTTTGGTTCCCTGTAAAAGTGCTCCGAAAATTTTTTTTCAGTTGAAAACTTTTTTTCCAATGTTTGGTTATCTGTACAAAAAAATTTTGGAAAACCCTTTTTACAGATTCTCCGAAAAATGTGTGTTTTCGTTTTCAGCTCGCCGTCCGCGGAAAACGAAAACTACAAGCTCCCAAAATCGCGGCTCAGGGCTTTTGGGCATGCGCGGTCCACGAGGCCATCCTCACCTCGTGGACCGCGTGAGAGAGAGTCCATAGTGGAACTGTGGACTCTCTCCCCCTCTTTTATATATATATATATATATATATAGTAGAGCTACTATACTATCGGAAGCATAGTGGATCTGGTGCTTCCGATTTTTTGGCCCTTAGATCAACCCCTTTGATCATTTCTAACTTTTGGATTAATACTATTACCCTGTGGGGACCACTCAACCCTAGGGGTACTACTCAACCCTGGAGGGACCGCAATCATCCCAACTGTATAATTTTTGATCCAATGGTAAAAAAGTTGGAGGCATAAGATTCTCTATACTTCCGATAGCATAGTAGCTCTACTATATATATATATATATATATATAGTAGAGCTACTATACTATCGGAAGCATAGTGGATCTGGTGCTTCCGATTTTTTGGCCCTTAGATCAACCCCTTTGATCATTTCTAACTTTTGGATTAATACTATTACCCTGTGGGGACCACTCAACCCTAGGGGTACTACTCAACCCTGGAGGGACCGCAATCATCCCAACTGTATAATTTTTGATCCAATGGTAAAAAAGTTGGAGGCATAAGATTCTCTATACTTCCGATAGCATAGTAGCTCTACTATATATATATATATATATATATAGTAGAGCTACTATGCTATCGGAAGTATAGAAGATCTGGTGCTTCCGATTTTTTGGCCCTTAGATCAACCCCTTTGATCATTTCTCACCTTTGGATTAATACTATTACCTTGTGGGGAGCACTCAACCCTAGGGGTACTATTCAACCCTGGGGGGACCGCAATCATCCCAACTGTATAATTTTTGATCCAATGGTAAAAAAGTTGGAGGCATAAGATTCTCTATACTTCCGATAGCATAGTAGCTCCACACTATATAATATATACAATAAGAAGAAATATATATAATAATTTTTTATTTATAATTTTTTTTTCTTTCAACCAAACAACAATAAAGAAAAACTAATTTTATATTTTCATTTATAAAAATTATATATTTTTATATAATATTATATGCAGACTATTACATATATTATATTAAATACTTATAAATTTATCATATATTTAATTCATAAATAATAAATAAATAATATATCGAATACATAATAAAAAAAATTTATACTTTTTCCTTTCAACCATTTAACCAAACAACTGTAACTGTAAACTAATTTTCTTTTCCTACAAACCACACACTAAAAACCGTAAAATAAATTTTCCACCAAAAACTTCTTTCCACGGAAATTTTTTTTTCCCTGTTTTATGTGGAACCAAACACATCCTAAAATAGTCCGATACAATCAGGCTATGATTAAAGTTACTATGGCTATCTGATAGTGCAGGAAAACTATCCAGCTCACCAAATTCCCATTGGATCTGAAATGCTAAGTTAGCCGAAAGTTTCAAGTTTCCAAGTCTTGTGTATTTTATTCCTTTTTGTCTCTCATAAAT
>NW_017893415.1:0-82460 GCF_001540865.1 Ananas comosus
TCGTGGATTCGAGGCGTGTTTGCTGCGGGGGCTTGCAGCGTGATCGGTTGAAGGAGTTCGATCGATTGAGGACCGACGAAGATAATCTACATCGAGGGTTCAGTAAATTGAGTCATGTATTTTCGGTAAATCACTTGTACTCAATTGTTTCTATAGTAGATTTTTCGCGTGATCGGTCCTGTGGGTTTTTCTCCAAATTGGAGTTTTTCCACATTAAATCTCGGTGTGTTGTTTTTAATTTCCGCTCTTACTTTAAATTCGCATCGGGAGTTTTGATTTTGCCGTTTACACATATTCACCCCTCTCTAGATGTTAGTTACCATTTAGATCTTTGGGATCCATATCTTACACGAGGGAAAGTGCTTCAAGTGCTGCCAACCAGGACATGTTATTTGGGAGTGCCTGAATTGGACGTCGTCTGCTCCGACGGCAGCATAAGTTCCTTCTATCTCGAGGCAGTTTGCGGGGTTGCCACCTGCTATGTCGACTAGATGCTCATCAGCACCGCGTCAGCCGGAGGGATCTCGAGCACCGAGTGGACGGATTTTCGCCACTCAGGTGGAGGAGCTTGCTGTTCCAGATGATGTAGCGGCAGGTATTGTTTTAATTAATGGCACTAGAGCTAGAGCTTTATTCGACACAGGTGCATCTCATTCATTCATTGGTGCCTCGTTTGCTAAAACTCATGGCTTTGAGGTGTTGTATAGCCCGGATTTGTCACGCCCGAGCTCCGCCTATTTGGTCGGATTCGGGCACGTCAACAGACACCGAACGGACAACACCTCCCCTGTTCGCCCAAGGCTCCAACAATAAGTATAATCAAGCAATTCAAGCAATGAGATTGCAATTATACAAGGCTTGCTCGAGGGCAAGCAACAACAAGTAGTGAAAGCTCTAAGCTACTACATACAACCACATACATAATATTTGATTACTTTTTAACCAAATACAAGTAAACTAGCTCTATTACATTCATTCTTTTCTTTTTCATACATCATTATACATCACATAGTCATCCAACCAAAATACATGCATTACATCTCTATACATCATTTCATTTCAACATACAAAAGTTGAACTATATACATGGAATGACTATAACTCGGGTGGCCGCTAGCTACGGTGCTAAACCCTTGCCCCGATCCTCCGCCGGCCCGCTCGCGCTCGGATCTGCAGGGTTAGTAGTGTGAGGAAAGGAAAGGAAATAGCAAACCACACTAATGCTATTACTATGCCTGCAAGAAAACTGATCAATAGATAGATAGTCATATGTATGATAAATGCATGCATGCTTTCTTTCTCTTTGGCTTTTACCCAATCATACCGGTTAACACTTGTCAACCCCAAACTCAAAACCCAAAATCTCTATCATTCGGGGGGACTTTACCACGCCCGAGAGACCGTCTTCTGGGGGGACTTTACCTCGCCCAGTGGTGACCAACTCCGGAGCGCACCGCTCGAGAGGGAGCTACCTCCCTCAAGCTAAGACTCAAGTGAGTATCGATCCAATCCCCGATTTGAGGACGTATAGCCACATTTGCTAGTTTGCCACAAGCCACAATTGCATAATGTCATAACAGGTTTCTACCTTGTTATATACTCCATTCTCTAGGCCACACTTACCATAATGCCTCAATAGGTTTAACCTTGTCTAGCATTTCACATTCTTGGTGCCAATCTCGTCGCTAATATCAATGTCACCTTTGTTTACTATTGTCATAATCCATATCACACATTCACACAAGTATAGGGTTCCAACATACATGTCTCACATGGTTCCATACCAATTACTATGTTCATCTACGTTAGAAGCATATAATTGAATCTCAACCAATAACCACATGTCGCTTTACCCTATTATGCATGAATGCCACTATTCACATATATGCTTAAATAAAGGTAACACAGATATAGAAGGAAACTTGAAGATTCCGGATAGCACCCCCCACCTTGTAGGAATGCTAAGATGCTACAGTTCAATTCTCGTGATTTTTGGAAGCCTAAGCCGCGAGGCAAAAACGAAGCTGAAACAAGCTTTTTCCTCGATTTCTCCGCGTACACTCGTCGGATCGCCGAACCGAGTTCGCCAACACGTTCGTTTACCTAACAATTAGGGTAATAAGAGATCAATCCCAAGCTTGGACCTCATTTGAACCATACCCTAACATAAATCCCAATATAACCCTCTATAAAGTCATCTTCTCCAAATACACCCCTAACACATAGAGAAGATGGAGCTAAACCACCATTACACCTCCTAGAAGCATAAACTAGAAGGAACAACCAAATCCTAGCTTAAAACCATGGAAACTCACCTTTGGTTCAAGCTTTCCTCCAAGCTCTTGCACAATAGCAAGCAACACCCTTCACTTGCTCTTCTTCTCCACCAAGATCCCTCCAAATGCCTCCCTTGCTCAAGCTCTAGAGAAAGAGAAAGAGAGAGGAGAGGGTTTTAGAGAGAGAGAGGGAGCCCTTGGTGTGTTGGGGTTGAGAGAAATGAGAAAGAAATCTCATTTCTCAAACATATACACACTCACACTTACACAATTACACAAAAGCCCTTCTCATTTCACCAATACACAGCAGCCCACACTGGGCTGATTTCGCGTACGGGGTCCGGACCCTGCACAAGGTCCGGACCCTAAGAGCACAATTTTTCAGCATTTGGCTGAAAACTTCCCAGCTAGCCCTCCTGGGTCCTCTAACCCCTATGCAACACTTTCCAAAGCGTTTAAAACACTTTGCGAACCATTCCGACTCGTTCGACACCGCGCTTCGCTCGTTTCAACGGAACTCGGCACGACTCATGGGGATGCGATACGTTACAGGAGTATTTGTGGGTTAATGCACCAGAGCATTCATTTAGTGTTCACGAGGAGTGCACGGCTTGTCCAGTTCAGATAGGTGATTGAATTATGCCGGCAGACTTGCTAGTGTTAAACTAGATGTGGGGCTTCGATATAATCTTGGGGATCGATTGGCTCTTCAAGTACTATGCGGTTATCGACTGTGAAAGCAAGGTGATCACTTTTCTTGAGCCTAACCAAGAGGACTTGATATATCGTGCATGTAAAAGCTCGCGCTTCGCGACGACCGTATCGACGGCGAGGGCGAGAAAGATGATTAAAGGTGGATGTGTGGCCTATATGGCGACGATGGTAGAGACTCAAAGGGAGCACTCGGAACTTGGGAATATTCGGGTAGCGTGCGAATTTCCGGACGTATTTGTCACGCCCCGAGACCCGGCATAGGATCGCCGGATGCGTGCCCAGACCCGCCATATGCCTGCACATATAAGGCGTCTACAACAAAAGAGATATAGAAGCAAAAAGAAATAAAGTCACTAGAGATATCAGAGCTACTAATAGCTAACAACTAACAACAAGTAGAGAAAGGAGAAAGTAAACTACTAAACATAAAGATAAAGTAAGTACAAGAGTTATCACAAAAGTACTACAAAAAGGATGGTCTCTATACAAGGTACAACTCTCATCCTCTCCCAAAAAGGAAACAAAGAAGAGGTGGACCACCTATCGAACGTCCCTCACTCACAAGCTAGCTCGTGACGATTCCCTTTCCTCGGTCCCTAGCCTCGCCTGGAGTGGAAGGCTCTGAAATAAAAAAAAGAAATAGAGGGCGTGAGAACTATAATTTATAGTTACCAGTGGGCAATTACTGACCTCAGCACAATGCACCACTAGGCCCACAGAAAAGGGGTAAGTAACGATAGAATTAGACAATAATAAGCTGCTGAACTGAAAGCATGTATGAAATGCAATACTACTATGCCACATGTAAACATGATATGTATCAATGCTATCATGATTGAACATGCCAATACTGTAGCACACTGGACCTTTGCAAATTGCGAGGTTCGAGTGTTTGGATGTATTTCGAGCTTTTCCACACTTGGTGGAGGGTTGTAAATGTTTTCCGACCTAAAAAGTTCGAAAACTGGAATTCTGGACAAGTCCTGAGAGTTTTTACTCTCGGGGACCGGTCCCTGGAAGGAGAGACCGGTCCCCGAGTGAGCAGTGTTGCGGCAGCCCTGAGGCAACCGGTCCCTGGCGGGCGAGACCGGTCCCCGAGCGCGCCTTCGCAGAGAAAGACCGGTCCCACGCAGGGAGAGACCGGTTCCCGAACGTTGGTTCTCCGGGTTCGCAGCGAAAGACCGGTCCCTGCTGGGGAGAGACCGGTCCCTCTGGGCGAAAATTGCCCAGTTCTGGCTGATGCAATTTTGGATTTTTGGAGGACCTAGCTGGATTTTGTTACAATAGAGGGTCTATATGACCCATCCACCCTCTCTTCTCCCCATTTCCCTCCTCACACACTCCCCACATCCTTGCTAGAGAGAGAAGAAGGAGAAGAAGAGGAAGGAGAAGAAGAGGAGAAGGATCTAACTTGGGTTTGGAGCATCCCTTTGCCTTTCTTCCTCTTCCCACCTTGTTGGTGCTTGAAGGCTTGGACTTGGAGCTTGCAAAGGAGAAGATCTTCACCCTTTGAGCTTGGATTGGAGCTTCTTAGAGGTTGGTAGCCCTTTCTCTCCTTCTAGACCTTGGATTTGAGGTTTTTGTATTGGAACCCTAGAATGAGGTTTTAGGGTTGATTTTGGGGCTATTTGATCTAGGACTTTTGAGGCTAGATTGATTGGATTAGAACCTTCCTTGAGCTTGGATTGGAAGGGTTCTAGCTCTCTTTTAGAGCTTTGGAAGAGATTTCTTCTCTTGAGGTGAGGTTTAGCCCTTTCGTTAGGTTGTTAAAGTTTGACATTATAGTTTGATCGTAATGCCCGTGTATCTTGTCGCTCAATACTTTTAGGGTATTTTGAGACTCGGGGACAACTCCGTTCGGCGAATCGAAGGAGCACGCGACGGTTCGGTGGGTTTGACCTAGCCTATGATATGAGAAATGCTCATATTTGGCAAAATATGTTTCGTAAAGTAGAAATTTATGCATTTTCATGTTAAATGTATTTAATATGAATTTTAGAATGCTTAACATGCATATATTATGTATAGTAAAATTTTAGACCCCTATGTGGTAGAGTGCATGCATGTGAGACTTAGCATTCTGGTTATGATTGGGAACCATGATTTCTATTATGGAAATGAATCTTGCTTTCATGCATTTAACCTATATGCCAATTGTGACATTAGGAATGTTAGAAGCCTAGAGAGGGCTTGAGAACTTGGACTATTTGAGAATTGGGACAATGTCATAAAGAGGCATTGGACCCGGGTCATGGTAATCATTGGTATTAATGTTTTAATTGAAATATAGAATAAGATTTGGGCTCGATCTGTTGTGATGCTTAAGTGTCATAAAGAGGCGCTAAGCAAGTGAGTGTTGGGACATCACTTAGAGACAATTGGCTAGATCCTTGGGATGCTAGTGACCTCGCCATGTTAGAGACATGTGGATAGAGTATTTGAGACAGTGACCTTGCTTGTTTGCCATTTGTGCTCATTCGCACATGCTTGTGAGGGTCGCTACAAGCCGGCACTCCGGAGTTAGCCTACGCGACTTATGTTCGCTCGTGCGGTATTGAGAAGCCTACGGGGTCGAGTGGGACAGACACATTCCAAGAGTAGGGATGTTGGGCTACCACAGGCACTTAGGCGGTGCAAGCTGGACTACCCTTGGTAGGTCCCTAATTGGAAATGGAAATCGACACGGGATGAGTTTGTTATAATCACTACTAAATAGAGAGTGGTAGTTGGATTACTCGGACTTGCTTCTAGCATAGGTTTGGACTTTGGGTATACATACATACATGTAGTATGCTAGGAGGCAGTGTTTAATTGCATTCATATAAACAGTGTTGCTATGATAAGGGATAATCCTCATAATTTCATTTAAGCAAACCATGATATTATTTATGGCTAAGTAGAGACATATTCTTCATGACAAGATCATTGTGCATTACATGAATGCCATGTTTAATTGCAAGTAATATTTTAGCATTTTCATTATGCTTTCATAGATGCAAATTACTCGTTATTGCTTTTAACTTACCCTTCTCTTTTGGGCCTAGTGGTGCAATGAGCTGAAGTCAGTAATTGCCCACTGGGAACTATAAATTATAGTTCTCATGCCCTCTGTTTTATGTTTTCTTTCAGAGCCTTCCACGCCGGGAGAGGCTAGGGACCGCGGGAAGGGAGTTGCTTTGAGCTAGCTTCCTTCGAGGACGATTTGATAGGTGGTCTACCTCTCGTGATTTTATTTTGTGAGAGGTTGTGAGTTGTACCCGTTTATGTATAGAGACCACCCTTCTTTTGGATCTTGTTTTTCTTTTTCAGGAGATAGTACTGTACTACCTTATGGCTACTTTTATTGTTTAGTTATGTTTCTTTTACTCTGGTTTAGATGATAGAACTTTACTCGCTCTGATATCATTATTTATCGCTATGCTATTTGTTCTACTTCTTACTTTACTTCCGCTTTTGTTGTAGACGCCTTATATGTGTAGACATATGGCGGGTCTGGGTGCGCTACTGGGAGGGCCTTCGCCGGTCCCGGGGCGTGACAGATTAGTTTGGTATCAGAGCTAGGTTGAGTCTTAGAGGACCTAGCAAACCTTAGGCCGGTTGGACTATAGGAATTAGGCTCGTGAGAGACGAGGTCTATTGACTTGTGAGGGAAAGTATTTTAATTGGGTTTGATGATAACTCTAAAAAGTTAGAGTTTGATCGGAGTGTATGGCTTCTAACTTCGCGGAGGGTTACGTTGGCGGCCGACAACGTAACATCGGGAGTTAGTAGTGAAGGACACTTCCTTACTTTCGCATGATTTGGGATTTTATCTACTTGAGCGGGGATGCGATAGCGTGGGTTACTAACGTGCGCTTTTATATTCTGTAGTGACGATGCCGATTACTCGCTCCCAGTCTGCCGGGGCGGATGATGCGGCACACCCCGAGGAGGTCGAGACCTCCGCTACTTCCGGATCTAGTGAGGTCCGCGACTTGAGGGCCCAGCTTGCGGTTCTCACTGATCTGTTCGCGCAGCAGACGGCAGCGGCGCAGCGACAGGCTGAGGTAGCCCAATGGCAGGAGGCGCGGATGAAGCATCTTGAGGACCTCCTACTGCAGCAGGCGGCAGCTTCGAGGGAGACCCAGGGCCCCACACCGCCAGCACCCGTGGTGGACGTCGCACCGAGGGCGCAGTCCCCCGCGCCCAGTTCTTCACGTGCGGCACCGGCGACCGCACCTCGGGAGGAGGTGGCTGCAGCACTACCTGTTCAGAGACCAATGTCGGGGGCGGCATTTCCCGTGATGGCCGAGGGAGCTGAGCGGGATCGGCTCATGGATCGCCTCAGTGAGTTCAGGAGGTGCAGCCCGAGGATCTTCGATGGCGAGAACGTCGACCACTGGATTGTTGAGAAGTGGTTGATGCATATGGAGAAGCTTTTTCGAGATACCTTCGTTGAGGAGAGGGACAGGGTTTGGCTCGCCACTCACTTTCTGGACGGCGAGGCCTATCGTTGGTGGTTGGATATCCAGGACAACCCTGGCACCGACTTGACAGCGATTACATGGACTAGGTTCAAGAAGCTTCTTCTGGCGCACCACTTTCCTACCAGCGTCAAGAGGAAGATGGAGCAGGATTTGCGCAGTTTGCGCCAGGATGAGCGGTCAGTGGCTGAGTACGAGAGGGAGTTCTCCCGGATACTACACTGTGTACCGTTTGTTGTGAGGGATGATGAGGACAAGGCCCGCATCTTTGAGCGCGGTTTGCGGCCTTCTATCTTCCGGTTGGTGCAGTCTTCCAACCTCCAGACCTACCGGGAGGTTGTGGATCGAGCCTTGATTGTGGAGGCAGGAGCGGCGAATCTGCAGGAGCATCGCGAGAGCTTGGAGAAAGGGAAGGGAAAGAGGCCCGCGGCTGAGGGTGCGAGCCAGACGCACTCACGGAGGCCGCCGAGACACCCCAGGAGCCGGAGCCAGTCACGAGGACGTGGCCAGTCTACTCAGCGAGGAGGACCCGATCGTCGTCAGGCTCCCCGCTGCATGATTTATGGCGGTCCTCATTATCCGCGGCAGTGTTCACGCAGCCGGGGCAGGTGCATCTTGTGTGGCCAGAAGGGCCACTTCCAGTCGGACTGCCCGAGGAGTCCATTGCCAGCGCCATCTTCGACATCTGCACCAGCTTCGCCAGGTCCCAGCCAGGGGACATCTTCTGCGCATCACCAGGCCGGTCGGCCACCTGTCCAGCGGCAGACGGAGGGGTCACGACAGGCCCCGAGCGGGCGTATGTACGCAGCCCAGACTGAGGAGGCGACGCCAGCCGAGAATGTGGTCGCAGGTATCATTTTACTTCATGGTATTCGAGTTAGAGCTTTATTTGATACCGGTGCATTGCATTCATTCATAGACCGGCTGTTTGCCGAGTTGCATGGCATCCCACTTGTATCCTTGTTACATCCTGGACGAGTTGTTGTACCCGATCACTCTTTAGACATTCGGGAGTTTTGCCCCAGTTGCCCTGTTAGGATTGGAGATTGGATTATGCCCGTGGACTTACTAGCTTTGCACAAACTCGGGGAGTTTGATGTTGTGTTGGGCATGGATTGGCTGACCAAGTACTTTGCCACCATCGATTGTAAGAATCGAACGGTGACATTTAGAGAGCCGGGGCAGGCGGAGGTTGTGTACCGAGGATGCCAGAGTTCGCTGTTTGCGATGACGATTAGCTCTTCTCGAGCTCGGCAGTTGATTAGTAGAGGCTGCGTTGCCTACTTGGCTACTGTTGTGTTGCGGGGTGTGGACGATGCCCCTAGGCTTGAGGATATCCCCGTAGTGCGGGAGTTTGGAGATGTGTTTCCAGCGGAGCTTCCAGGCATGCCTCCTGATAGGGAGATTGAGTTTGTGGTAGATCTCGTCCCCGGGACTACCCCAATCTCAAAGGTACCCTATAGGATGGCAGCAGCAGAGTTGAAGGAACTGAAGGCACAGTTGCAGGATCTTCTAGATAAGGGTTTTGTGCGACCGAGTGTGTCACCTTGGGGGGCACCGGTTTTGTTTGTGAAGAAGAAGGATGGATCACTTCGCTTGTGTGTGGACTATCGTGAACTCAATAAAGTCACGATTAAGAACAAGTATCCATTGCCGAGGATTGATGATCTATTTGATCAACTCCAGGGATCTTGTGTATATTCCAAGATTGACTTGCAGTCGGGATATCACCAGTTGAGGATCAGACCTGAGGATGTGTCACCCGATACCAGCGGAAGCATATCCGGCACGTGCACAGACCCGCCATACACCTGCAGTATATAAGGCGTCTACAAGTAACAAGTCGATAGGAAGTAAAACAAAGAAAGTCCTATCCTGATATCAGAGCAATGTACAGGTCGATATATATCAACAAAAGAACAAAAAGTGTACAAACCCAAAATCTCGACAGAAGAGAAGTGTCACAACTGTAGTTCACGGTCCAAGTGGTACATATACATCACGAGTATACAAAAATAGGATAGATACAATGGTGGTTTCTCTATACAAAGGGACATCACCCTCGGCCGTAGTCCGAGTAGCAAGGTGATCGACTAGCACGCTCCTAG
Organism: Ananas comosus; assembly: GCF_001540865.1. Lineage (NCBI taxonomy): Eukaryota > Viridiplantae > Streptophyta > Magnoliopsida > Poales > Bromeliaceae > Ananas > Ananas comosus. Next base: position 9,562 of record NW_017893415.1, read on the forward strand.
TAGTCCCTAGTTAGGCGCGACTCCCTTGCCATGATCCCTAGCCTCTCCTGTAACAGGCTCTGTAAAAACAACCACCAAAAGGGCGTGAGAACTATTAACAATAGTTCCCAGTGGGTAAGCCGCCAGCCTCGGCGAATTACACCACTAGGCTCATGATGTACTAAATGAAAATAAAAGCAGTAATTTGCATGATATATACATATGCAATGCTACCAGTAACAAGCATGTATTCAACATGTAAACATGATTGCTGCAGTAATGAATCAACTGAATAGTAGAAGTATCGAAACTACTATAAACATGAACATAAACATAATCATAGGAGTGTAAGTACTACTGTACATTACAACTGGTACTCATTCATTACTATCATTATCGTTTTCACTTTCATTTTCATTTACCAGGATCTACTCAAGGTAGTCCAGCTTGCGCCGCGCCTAAGCCCCATGGTAGTATACACTCCCCACGGCAATCCACTTCGACACCCAATCCCGCACGGGCGAGCAACTGTCGCGTAGGCCAACTCCGGAGTGCCGGCTGGTAGGGAGCTACCCTCACAAGCGTGTGCGAATGAGCACGATGGCAAGCAAGCAAAGTCCATTGATCCACATGTCACAATTTTCATAATTTCATTGCAAAGTTCTTACCCTCGATCCTCTGATCGGAATTTCAATACACAATAGTAACAAGAGCTAGTAATCACTAGATTGTAAACATGTAAGGGTAAAGCTAAATCACATAGCATTATAATCTTTTCACTAGTATGGCACTATCAACATAGTCCAGAGCATGTCATAGTTCTCTACTTTAAAGTGCATCATCCTACACTTGTTCAAAAGACATTCAACTGAATTGAATATAAATGTAAATACTTTCATGTATATATGTTCTCTATATCATAGAAACATAATAAACTGAATTCTTAGTTGTTCTACTGAACAAAACAAAAATACTTGAATGCATGAGTACTTTTATGCATAAACGCTCATTCACATATGATAAACGTCATGATGACGAGTTCCGGGCCCTTTAACAATCACATAGGCACACAATAAAACCATTTCTATAATACATATAGAACATAGAGGAGTTTCACTTGCTCTGGTTAGGTCCGACCCACCTAGTACTAGGCTCCAAAACAATCCAAGGAGTTCCAAGGATCAGCTCCACTAGGTCGCAATCCTGCTGAACACGAAGCATACATATCGTATCAAAATTACGATCGAAAAGGCCAATTTCGGCGCAATTACACTTCGTACATTGGAATAGCTTAAATCCCTGTTTGGCTTAGTTCAATACCTCACGTTAAGCTTCCAGAAGGTCCTCCAAGACCAGACGAAGGCGGTCCAAGGGTCAAACACCCTCTCGCTGCGAACAATTTTGAGACGACATCAATATAGTCGATTATAAGCTATAATAGTCGAAATCTTGCGAATTCAGTTTCTAACTAAAATCCCTGCTTACCTCAGGTTCGAATACCTCCCAAACCAGCTTCAAAGAGTACAAGTTCAGCTCAACGAGGCTCAAAGACCTGCTGCGAAGAAACAATCCCAATTTGCATCAATTCGCACAACTTAGTGCATTAAGTTCCGATTTTAGCTTCATAAATGGCTAAATATTCCAATTAAGCTTCAAAGTAGCTTATCTCAGGTCTAAGAAGGTTAATTCACAGCTAATTAACTCATCAATAATAGCTGAATTCTCAGTTTAGAACAGCCAAGAGCAAAAATCTGAAATCGCTACTCAAATCGACGAATAGAACGTCGATAACGGAAAAATCAAGTCGTTTACCTTCTCAAGCTTCCAACCAGCACCTCACTGGTCCAGGGCTGCGAAAATCCCTCCAAAACGCTCTCTTGCACGTGCACAAAGGTGCTGCGACGCTCGCAACCAGCGAAGAACGCGCGCGGCGACGAAAACGAGCGAAATCGGCGAATTCGATGTAGAGAGAGAAAAACCCTAGAGAGAGAGAGAGAGATGAAGAAGAAGGGTGCTCTGAGCCTCAGCAACCTCCACTGAGCTCCAGAAGTCGTGCTGGCTTCATATGGATGAGATCAAGATATGAAAAGACCAAAATACCCAAGCTGCCACGTTTCTGCATTGTGTACCGGTACACCATAATGGCTGTACCGGTACACCAAGCAGAAAAGGCTGATTTCGCCCAATCAATGCACTTTCTTACTTTTAGCATTCCAATCATCCTCTACTTATCCAAAAACTTGTTCTAACCTTTTAGAACATGTAGGAGTGATCCACACACCATTCCACATACTCGAACTCCGTAATTTGCGAAATTCCAGTGTATTACATTCACCCCTCCTAAAAAGAAGTTTCGTCCCCAAAACTTGTAATCATGTACTTCACGATTTCACGATTCCGTCGAGAAAAGGTAGGGATAATGCTCTAACATTGCACTCTCCAGTTCCCAAGTGGCTTCTCGCTCCTCGTGATTACTCCAAAGGATTTTCACGTAGGGTATCTCGCGATTTCGAAGCCGTTTTACTTCCCGTGCTAGGATTCTCACTGGATGTTCCTCAAAGCTCAAATCCTCTTGTAAATCCACTGGAGTACTCTCCAATATGTGAGTTGGATCAAAAACATATTTCCGAAGCGTAGATATGTGAAACACATTGTGTACTCCTGAGAGACTCGGCGGCAAAGCAAGCCGATATGCTACGGGGCCTATCCGCTCCAACACCTCGTAGGGTCCAAGGAATCGGGGACTTAACTTCCCTCGAATACCGAATCTCTTAACTCCTTTCGTTGGGGAAACCTTTAGAAATACATGATCACCAACTTGAAATTCCAGTTCTCGCCGACGTTTATCCGCATAGCTCTTTTGTCGACTTTGGGCTGTCAGTAGACGTTCTCGTGCCAGTCGAACTTTAGCTTCAGCCTCTTGCAGTACATCTGGACCCAAAACCAATCTCTCACCCACTTCACTCCAGTGAAGTGGTGATCTGCACTTTCTACCATAAATGGCTTCAAACGGTGCCATCTGAATACTTGCGTGATAGCTGTTATTATAGGCAAATTCCGCCATCGGTAAGAACTGTGGCCAACTGCCCTGGTAATCAATCACACAGGCCCTCAACATATCCTCAAGGGTCTGGATGGTACGCTCAGACTGCCGATCACTCTGGGGGTGGAAAGCAGTACTAAAATCCAATCGGGTACCCAAGGCCTCCTGTAAACTTCTCCAGAAATGTGAAACAAATCGGGTATCTCGGTCAGAAACAATAGAGACTGGTACTCCATGTAATCGCACAATTTCATCAAGGTACACTTGTGCGAGTTTCTCTCCTGACCAAGTCGTGTGGATTGGAATAAAGTGGGCAGATTTAGTCAATCGATCAACAATTACCCAAATTGCATCGTGACCTGCTTGTGAGCGAGGTAATCCAACGATGAAATCCATAGTGATCCTCTCCCACTTCCACACTGGTATGGGTAAGCTCTGAAGTTTCCCCGCAGGAAGTCGATGTTCAGCTTTAACTTGCTGACACGTTAAGCACTTAGCCACATAGTCCGCAACTTCCTTTTTCATTCCAGGCCACCAGTAAGTTAACTTTAAATCTTTATACATTTTTGTACTCCCAGGGTGTACAGTATACGGTGCCCGATGTGCTTCTGCAAGAATTTCTTCTTTAATACCAGAATCTGCCGGTACACAGAGCCTATCACCGAACTTTCAATCAATCCCTGATCATCAACGTCGAAAATCACTATCATCCATCAACAGTGATTTTATCTCGAATCTTCTGCAAGAATTCATCTTGAATTTGCTTTTCTTTAATTCGATCGATCAGGGTAGGCTGCACCACCAACGACATGAGTCTCCAAGGTGTGTCAGGAGCTACAACTTCCAAATTCAATTGCTCCATTTCCTTTACCAACAATGGTTGCATTGTTATCGACATCGCCAAATTTTCCGTCGATTTTCGACTTAGAGCATCTGCTACAACATTAGCTTTTCCAGGATGATAGAGGATGGTCAAATCATAATCCTTGAGCAACTCTAACCATCTACGTTGTCGCAAGTTTAATTCTTTCTGAGTAAACAGATACTTTAAGCTCTTATGATCTGTGTAAACCTCGCAACGCTCACCGTAGAGGTAGTGGCGCCAAAGCTTTAAAGCAAATACTACAGCTGCTAACTCAAGATCATGTGTAGGGTAGTTCTTTTCATAATCTTTCAATTGGCGAGAAGCATAAGTAATTACTCTGCCATTCTGCATTAGAACACACCCTAGTCCATTCAGCGACGCATCGCTGTAAATCACATAATCCACTCCGGTAACAGGTAGCGCCAAGATCGGGGCGGTAGTCAATCGTTCCTTTAGCTCCTGAAAGCTTCTTTCACAGGCTTCATTCCACAGAAACTTAGCTCCTTTATGTGTAAGTCGAGTGAGAGGAGTAGACATCTTTGCAAATCCCTCTACAAATCTTCGGTAGTATCCCGCCAATCCAAGGAAACTCCGAATCTCTGTGACACTAGTCGGCCTAGGCCAATCTTTAATCGCTTCAATCTTCTTGGGATCCACAGCTATCCCAGTTTTTGAAATCACATGGCCCAGAAATGCCACTTCTTGAAGCCAAAATTCGCATTTCTTGAGCTTTGCAAACAGTTTCTTTTCTCGAAGTACTTGCAACACTATTCTCAAATGATTTTCATGCTCCGCATCACTTCGAGAATAGATCAAGATGTCATCAATAAACACGACCACAAACCTGTCCAAAAAGGGCTTAAAGACACAGTTCATTAAATCCATAAACGCTGCTGGGGCATTAGTCAGTCCAAATGGCATAACTGTAAATTCATAATGCCCATACCGTGTTCTAAAAGCGGTCTTAGAGACATCTTCAGGCTTGATCTTAAGCTGATGATAACCAGATTGCAAATCAATCTTGGAGTATACTTTCGATCCTTGCAGCTGATCGAATAAGTCATCAATTCTAGGCAATGGATATTTGTTTTTGATTGTGACCTTGTTGATTTCTCGATAATCCACGCACAATCGCAGAGATCCATCCTTCTTCTTAACAAACAACACCGGTGCTCCCCAGGGCGAAACACTTGGTCGAATAAATCCTTTATCTAAGAGATCTTGTAATTGTGCCTTCAGCTCTTTCAACTCAGCGGGTGCCATTCTATAGGGTGCTTTAGAAATAGGAGTTGTCCCAGGGACAAGATCAATCACAAACTCCACTTCCCTATCAGGTGGCATGCCCGGCAACTCAGCTGGAAACACATCCTTGAACTCTCGCACAACCGGAATATCATCAATCTTGACGGCTTCTCCGTCACTTACAGAGATACTAGCCAAGTAGGCTATACATCCTCTCCGAATCAACTGTCGTGCCCGCGACGAGCTAATGGTCATTGCGAACAATGAACTCTGACATCCCTTATAAACAAACTCTTGCTGACCCGGTTCTCTAAAGGTCACCGTTCTGTTCGTGCAATCTATAGTAGCATAATACTGTGTCAACCAATCCATACCCAATACTACATCAAACTCACCAAGTTTGTGTAGTGCTAATAAATCCACTGGCATAATCCAGTCGCCTACCCTAACTGGGCAGCGAGGGCAAAACTCACGAACATCTAGGGTATGGTCAGGTATAATCACTCGTCCCAGATATAAAGTAGGTGCTAAAGAAATGCTATGCAACTCGGCGAACTGCCGATCAATAAAAGAATGCGAAGCACCAGTATCAAATAATGCACGAACACGAATATCATAAAGCATAATAATACCTGCTACGACCTCCTGTGCTGCTGCGGCGCCCTCAGTCTGGGCGGCATACATCCGCCCACTCGAACCCTGCTGTGAACTCTCCGACTGCCGCTGTCCTGGTGGTCGCCTAGACTGATAAGGCGCTATCGGGGTCCCCTGGCTCGGAGCTGAAGATGCAGGTGCAGTCGCTGACGAGGGTGCAGGCAAAGAACCTCTCGGGCACTCTGAACGAAAATGGCCCTCCTGGCCGCAAAGAAAGCACCTGCCCCCACGCTGTGGACACTGTGGCGGTACGTGAGGCCCACCACAGATAACACAACGCGGCGGTCGTCGACGCTCGGGTGCTCCACGGGGTGCTGAAGAACCTCGATCCCTTGACTGTCCTGACTGTCCCCTCGGATACTTTGGCGGTCTCCTGAAGGCCTGCTGACCACTGCTCTCAACTGTAGGTCTCTTCCCTTTGCTTCGATCCACAACATCTCTTTCCTTCATTATCTCTGCCCCTTTCTCGACGATCAAGGCCCGGTTCACTACATCCCGGTAAGTGGAGAGGTTTGACGCCTGGACCAATCTGAAGATCGCAGGTCACAAACCCACCTCAAAAATACGAGCCTTGTCCTCATCATCTCGAACTACAAAAGGAACACAGTGCAGTAATCGGGAAAACTCTCGCTCGTACTCTGCCACTGTCCTGTCCCCCTGTCTCAGGTTTCTCAAATCCCTTTCCATCTGCCTCTTTACACTCTGTGGAAAATATGTAATATACCGAAAGTTCGGAAAATAAAAGTCGAACATTAGTCAAATTGACCAAAGTGCGAGGATGGAACACTTCGGAAAGTCCAAAGGTGTTAAAATGATTAAAAGTGAGTTGTGGAAGGTTTTCGAGAGCTAAAGAATTGAATTCTGCGAAACTGCAGATTTTCAGCTCTCGGGGACCGGTCCCTGAAGGGAGAGACCGGTCCCCGAACGCGTATGAAATGAGACAGCCGAAAAATCGGCTAAGTCCTCGAAGGATAGCTCTCGGGAATCGGTCTCTGCCTGAGAGACCGGTCCCCCAGAGACCGGTCCCATAGGGAGAGACCGGTTGCACTGCGCGCAGCAGCTCTGGCTGCGCTGGGACAACGTTCGGGAACCGGTCCCTGCTCGGGGAGACCGGTCTCTGCCTGCGCGATCAGCCCAGTCCAGGCTGTGTGAAAGAGTAAAAGTTGAGGGGTTTAGCTGCAATTTTGCAACCCAATAGCTATGTATTGAGGGTTAATGAGATTTTCTCTCATTTCCTCACCCTCTCACACTCTCTTCTCTCCCTCTCTCTCTAGAAGGCAAAGGAGAAGAAGAAGAAGGAAAGAAAGGAAGGAAAAGAAGGAGAAAAAGGTGAAGGAGAAGATCAAGGATCAAGGAGGCTTCATCTTCTTCTTCTCTAGTGCAAGAAAAAGGAGCTTACAGGGTAGGCTCTTAACCCTAATGTAGTAAAACCCTAGAATGAGTTTTGAATGACCTAGAAATGGGTTTTAATGGAATGATTAAAGAGTTTTGAAGCTTTCTTTTGCTTCTAAAGAGATCAAAACCTAGATTTGCTATAGAGGTGAGCTTGGACCACCTCTAATGGTGAAATCCAAACTAGGGTTTTGGAAAGGCTAAGAATGGTTCTAATGGGTTATTTAGAGTATAATGAAGCTACTTTTGCTTCCCAATGAGATCAAACCCTAGGTTTGACATGAGTATTGGAGCTAGGGCACCAAATTGGGGCTTTTGCTCATGAGGGTTTCTAAGTGCAATTGACCCTTTAAAAACCTAATTGGGGGTGTTTCCGACGCATTGGTGCGCTCGGAATAGCATTACGAAAAGTCAAAGTAAAGTTATGAGCAAAATGGCCTAATAAGGGTTCGTTTTGCCGCAGGTAAAGAACGAGACGTCTAAAAATCCCGAGAAAATCGTCGGAGCACCTAAATAGACCTGCAAGGTGGGTGGTGCTTTCCAAACTCATTGAAATTCTCTCTATGCCTAATGTGTCATTCTTTGAGCATATGTTATATATATTGTTGCATGCATTTAGGGTAAAATAATGATGAGATATGATGATTGCATGATTGTGAGCACAACTTGTATAATGAGATGGTTGAGAATCTAATAATGTCAAAACCCTAGATGTATGCATGAGAGAAAATGTGAGCACCCAAGGTGAGCAAAAGAACAGAGTGGCAATGACATAGATCGAGTGGCATTTGAAAACATAAAGTAAAGTGACACTAGAGTTAGTGTGAGCCAAAGAACCAAAGTGATGTAAAGAATGATGAAAATGACAATGTGTAAAGTTAAAGTAAAGTGGGGCAATAAGAACGAGAAATGTAAAGAATATAATTGCTAGAGTTAGCAAAAGTAAAAGAAAAGTAAAGAATAACGATTGCATGAGTTGGCAACATAAAGTGATGTAAAGAACACTAGAGCTAGTGTAAAGTCAAGATTGAACTTATAATCCTTTGAGTTAAGGATATGATCATACTTGCTGTTGAGTTCCGTGCTCGAGGGCGGTCGCTCCCCCTCGGGCGATGCGCTCCGGAGTTATGCATCCGGGTTGGAGTAGACCCGAAAGGACGGTCCTAGCTGGTGAGTACCTGCGATGATGGACTTAACGTGAGGCAAGTTAATGTGGCGAAACCCCCCGGGTTAGCCTTAATGATTAAAGAGCAAAGAACAAAGATTAAAGTTAAAGAATGAAAGAACTTGCATAATCTGCATATGTTTAATGTTGAGTATACTTCCTGCTTTTGTTCAGGCATATTAGTATCATGTTATAGATTGGTTACCATATTTCAGCTTATCCTTTCTATTATGCCTGAGTTAGTCCTAGTGGGAAAGTCGGTGATGTTGAGGCCGAACCCACTGGGAACTTTGTTGTAGTTCTCACCCCACTATTTCTACAGAGCCGGGACCGAGCGAGCCGGCGAGCGACCGAGGTAAAGGTATCGCGCCTTAGACAGAGGCCACCAATGTTGGGTTTCATTTTGTTAGTAGACACCTTTTCATCATCTTTTGTATGTGATGATTAGTAGTGTAAAGAAAAGAATGTAAAGCTTATTTTGAGGAAAATGTGATGTAAGAAAGAAATGATGAAGTTATGTAATGGACTGCAAAGAATTCGAAAATTATTAGATGAATGCAATGTATATGATCCAAAATGAATCATGTTACTTGTGAATGTTTAGTTTCCTTTTTCTTTCACTTATGGCTATTGCTTACCCTCGTGTAAGCCGTTTGTGTATGTTTCCGCTAGTGCATTTCTGGTTTGAATTTGTACATGTGATGAGCCTTGGGCGGATAGGGGAAACTCTGTCCGTTCGGCGTCTGTTTGACGTGCTCGGGTCGGGCCAAATTGGCATCGGTCCCGGGGCGTGACAGATAAGTTGGTATCAGAGCCAATAGTAAAAGAATAGGAATGGACCTAGTGACCCTTAGGATTGGAAGACCTTAAGGATCTAGGAAACGTGAATGACGTGGAATCAAAGTTAGCGAAAGCATGTGATTGGGTTAAGTAGGGACGTCTCTAATGTGATTAGAGGCTAAGTTTAATTTTCGTTTATCCTCTACTTCTAGTGTTGTGTCGGGCGGCCGACGACATGACGCTTGAGGCAAGGATGAATGTGTATGTTGCTTTCGCCTAATTGGGTATGGTTAAGTAAAGTTGGTCAAGTGACTAATGCGAGTTGCTTCTTTTCAGGAAGCAATGGCACCTCGACGTCGATCGCAGACAAGGTCGATGCCGGAGGAAGCGAATGCGATGCCCGAGCAATCCGGAGCGAGTGGCGACGGAGAGCTTAGGGAGCAAATGGCCGCGCTTATCGGAGTAGTGCGGCAACAAGCGGAGTCTGTTCAACGCCAAGGGGAACAGATTCATCGGCTCCAGGAGACCTTAAAGCGCCAGCAGGCGGCGGCGGCCCAGGCGGGTGTCGAGCATGTCGCGCCCCCTGTGGTAGTGTCGAGTGTTGTTGAGGGAGCGGCGGCAGCGGCGGCTGTTCCAGTTACAGTAGTACCGGCCGGGTCGGGAACCTCAAATCCCGATAGCGCGGCAGTAGATGCGGAGCGAGAGCGCACTTTGGCGGCTCTCATTCAGTTCAAGAAGTTCGACCCACCTACCTTCGAGGGCGGTTTGGTGGAGCCGGCGATTGTGGAGTCGTGGATCGACTCGATGGAGACGCTCTTCGAGGATTTGAATACCTTGGAGAAGGATAAAGTGTACCTCGCCACCCATTGTCTAGGGAAGGCGGCGATGGTATGGTGGAAGCGAGTTAAGCGGGATCGTCCTACCGATCTCCCGCTCATGCTTTGGGAAGAGTTCAAGAGAGCAGTGTTCGCGAACTACTTCCCCGACACGGTGAAGCGGAAGCTACAAGACAAGTTCCGCAAGTTGAGACAGGGTGATCGATCGGTGGGAGAGTATGAGCAGGAATTCTCCCACATTATTGACTGCGTTCCCGATGTTGTTCGTGATGATCGGGACCGGGCGGATTGGTTCTTGCGAGGACTTCAACCCCGGATTTATGAGAAAGTGCAGATCTTGAAGTTGTCGACCTTTGCGGAGGTCTTCGATAGAGCTTTGTGGGCGGAGCACGGTAGCGCCCATGTACGTGAGGAACGAGAAGCTATGGCCGAGTCCAAGGACAAAGGCAAGAAGAGGACGGCGGGTGGTGCCGGGGGCCGGCCAAATGCTAAGAAACCCCCTCGGTATCCCCGACAGCAGTCGAGGAATTGGAGACCGCCTCGATGCGTCATTTGTGGCGGAGAGCATAAGGTGTCGACTTGCCCTCAGCGCGATGGCAAGTGTTTCAAGTGTGGCCAACCGGGACATCTTATCCGGGAGTGCCCGTCGTGGACGTCATCTGCGCCAACGGCGGCTTCAACAACGTCTACCCCGAGACAGCTTGCGGGGTTACCACCGGCGATGTCGGCTGGGCGCGCGTCATCACCGCGTCAGCCGGAGGGATCGAGAGCGCCTAGCGGCCGAGTCTTTGCCGCTCAGGTGGAGGAGCAGCAACCTGCAGCACCCGACGATGTCGTGGCAGGTATAATTGTGATTAAAGGCACTATAGCTAGAGCAGTGTTTGATACAGGCGCATCTCATTCATTCGTTAGCACTTCATTTGCTAAGACACATGGCATAGAGATGGTGTACAATGAGGATTACTGGTGGGTGAACGCCCCAGAACATTCCTTCAGTGTTCATAACGAGTGTTTGGCGTGTCCAGTGCAAATAGGCGATTGGATCATGCCGATTGATCTGCTAGTGCTAGATCAGATGTGGGGATTTGATGTTATCTTGGGGACCAACTGGCTCTCCAAGTACTATGCGGTGATAGATTGTGAAAGTAAGGTGATCACTTTTCGTGAGCCTAATCAAGAAGAGTTAGTCTACCAAGCGTGCAAAAGTAGGCGCTTCGCGGCGACTATATCGTCTGTAAGGGCGAAGAAAATGATTAAAGGAGGGTGTAAGGCCTATTTGGCAACCATGGTGGATGCTCGAAAGGAGTACCCAGAGTTGGGGGATATCCGAGTAGTGTGCGAGTACCCGGATGTGTTTCCGGCGGAGTTACCGGGACTGCCACCGGACCGGGAAGTTGAGTTTGTCATTGACTTAATTCCCGGGGCGGAACCAGTTTCGAAGGCTCCGTATAGAATGGCACCGGTGGAGTTAAAGGAGCTAAAAGGTCAACTACAAGACTTGCTCGATAAAGGCTTCGTGAGACCGAGTGTGTCACCGTGGGGAGCTCCGGTGCTATTTGTGAAGAAAAAGGATGGCACACTTCGACTCTGCGTAGATTATCGCGAGTTGAATAAAGTGACGATAAAGAACAAGTACCCGTTGCCAAGAATTGACGATCTATTCGATCAGTTGCAAGGGTCCAAGGTGTATTCAAAGATTGATCTCCAATCGGGGTATCATCAATTAAAGATTAGGCCAAAGGATGTGCACAAAACGGCGTACCGTACGCGGTATGGCCATTATGAGTTCACGGTGATGCCGTTTGGGCTTACTAATGCCCCGGCAGCATTTATGGACTTGATGAATCGAGTCTTTAGACCGTTGTTGGATCGATGCGTCGTGGTGTTCATAGACGACGTATTGGTCTATTCGAAAAGCGAGGAGGAACATGAAGAGCATCTGAGAGCTGTGTTGCAAATACTCAGACAAGAGAAGCTCTATGCAAAGTTAAAGAAAATGTGACTTTTGGCTAAAGGAGGTCACATTCTTGGGTCATGTGGTATCGGGCGACGGAGTTTCGGTAGACCCGAAGAAAGTAGAGGCGATCAAGGATTGGCCTCGCCCAACGAATGTAGCGGAGATCCGCAGTTTTCTTGGACTGGCGGGCTATTACCGGCGGTTCGTGGAAGGGGTTCGCCAAAATAACCACTCCACTAACGCGCCTCACGCATAAAGGAGTAAAGTACGTTTGGAGCGACGATTGCGATCGAAGCTTCGAGGAGTTAAAGAACAGATTGACGTCGACCCCGGTGCTTGCTTTGCCGACTCCGGGAAGAGACCTTTGTAGTGTACAGTGATGCCTCGTATGTTGGTCTCGGGTGTGTATTAATGCAAAATGGGCGAGTTATTGCTTATGCATCACGCCAGTTAAAGAGTTATGAGAAGAACTACCCGATTCACGACCTCGAGTTAGCCGCGGTGATTTTCGCGCTAAAGCTTTGGAGGCATTACTTGTATGGTGAACATTGTGAGGTATATACCGATCAACAAGAGTCTCAAGTACTTGTTCACCCAGAAAGAGTTAAATATGCGACAGCGGCGGTGGTTAGAGTTGCTAAAGGACTATGATGTCACCATATTATACCACCCCGGAAAAGCCAATGTTGTGGCCGATGCCTTGAGTAGAAAATCGGCGGAGAATTTAGCGACGGCGATTACGCCCCAACCGCTATTACAAAAGGAAATGCAACGATTCGGGTTGGAAGTGGTAGCGTCGGGAGTGCCGGCTACACTTGCCACATTAGTTGTGCAACCGACCCTATTCGAGAGAATTAAGGAGTTACAAGCTTCGGATCCTTATCTTCAAAAGGTTCTGGGTGATGTTGAGAATGGCAAAGCCGAAGACTTTGGCATTGGGGCTGATGGCGCACTTCGATTTTGAAATCGATGGTGTGTGCCTAAAGATGATGAACTACGAAGGGCGATCATGCAAGAAGCGCATCAATCCCCCTATAGTATACACCCCGGCGGCACTAAAATGTACAAGGATTTGAAAGAGCACTATTGGTGGCCGGGTATGAAAAGAGATATTGGAGAGTTCGTGGCGCAATGTCTAACGTGCCAACAGGTAAAAGCAGAGCGCCGATTTCCGGCGGGGAAGCTACAAAGTCTACCAATACCCGTCTGGAAATGGGAAAATATAACGATGGACTTTGTTACCGGTTTGCCTCGATCACAAGGCGGACATGATGCGATATGGGTAATAGTAGATCGATTGACAAAGTCGGCACACTTCTTGCCGATACATACTACGTGGTCGGGAGACAAGCTAGCGCAAGTTTATCTCGACGAGGTTGTGAGGCTTCATGGGGTTCCAGTATCGATCGTGTCGGATCGAGACCCCAGGTTCACATCCCACTTTTGGAAGAGTTTGCAAGATGCGCTAGGCACACGGCTCGACTTCAGTACGGCGTTTCATCCTCAAAGTGATGGACAGTCAGAACGGACGATACAAATCCTTGAGGATTTACTTCGAGCGTGTGTGCTAGATTACAAAGGAGGATGGCATGACTTCTTGCCTATGGCGGAGTTCGCCTATAATAACAGCTATCAAGAAAGTATAGCGATGGCGCCTTTTGAGGCACTGTATGGAGGTAAGTGTCGTTCTCCTATTCATTGGAGCGACGTGGGCGAGAGGACGGCTCTTGGCCCGGATGTAATGAGGGAGGCGGAAGAGAAAGTTCGCCTTGCCCGTCAACGGTTAGCGATGGCGCAATCTCGGCAAAAGAGTTATGCCGACAAGCGAAGAAAGGATTTGGAGTTCGCGGTTGGAGACCGTGTATTCTTGAGAGTATCGCCGATGCGAGGAGTTAAACGATTCGGGGTCCGTGGGAAGCTAAGTCCCCGATATGTCGGACCGTTTGAGATATTGGAGCGTGTGGGTGCGGTGGCGTACAAGCTCGCATTACCACCGAGACTCACGGGAGTTCATAATGTTTTCCATGTGTCGAATCTTCGAAAGTATATCCGAAACGCGGCACATGTATTGGAATACGAGCCCGTGGAGCTACGTGAAGACATGTCCTATGAGGAGTACCCCGTGTGCATCCTCGATCGAGAAGTTAAGAAGTTGCGAAGTCGCAAAATTCCATATGTGAAAGTCCAATGGAGCAACCACGCGGCGCGAGAAGCCACTTGGGAGCTCGAGGAGTCAATGCGGAAAGAGTATCCGCATCTGTTTGAATCGACGAGTTAAGGTATGCATAATTTCGCGGACGAAATTATTTTAAGGGGTGGAGAATGTAATATACCGAAAGTTCGAAAAATAAAAGTCGAACTTTAGTCAAATTGACCAAAGTGCGAGGATGGAACACTTCGGAAAGTCCGAAGGTGTTAAAATGATTAAAAGTGAGTTGTGGAAGGTTTTCGAGAGCTAAAGAATTGAATTCTGCGAAACTGCAGATTTTCAGCTCTCGGGGACCGGTCCCTGAAGGGAGAGACCGGTCCCCGAACGCGTATGAAATGAGACAGCCGAAAAATCGGCTAAGTCCTCGAAGGATAGCTCTCGGGAACCGGTCTCTGCCTGAGAGACCGGTCCCCCAGAGACCGGTCCCATAGGGAGAGACCGGTTGCACTGCGCGCAGCAGCTCTGGCTGCGCTGGGACAACGTTCGGGAACCGGTCCCTGCTCGGGGAGACCGGTCTCTGCCTGCGCGATCAGCCCTGTCCAGGCTGTGTGAAAGAGTAAAAGTTGAGGGGTTTAGCTGCAATTTTGCAACCCAATAGCTATGTATTGAGGGTTAATGAGATTTTCTCTCATTTCCTCACCCTCTCACACTCTCTTCTCTCCCTCTCTCTCTAGAAGGCAAAGGAGAAGAAGAAGAAGGAAAGAAAGGAAGGAAAAGAAGGAGAAAAAGGTGAAGGAGAAGATCAAGGAGCAAGGAGGCTTCATCTTCTTCTTCTCTAGTGCAAGAAAAATGAGCTTACAAGGTAGGCTCTTAACCCTAATGTAGTAAAACCCTAGAATGAGTTTTGAATGACCTAGAAATGGGTTTTAATGGAATGATTAAAGAGTTTTGAAGCTTTCTTTTGCTTCTAAAGAGATCAAAACCTAGATTTGCTATAGAGGTGAGCTTGGACCACCTCTAATGGTGAAATCCAAACTAAGGTTTTGGAAAGGCTAAGAATGGTTCTAATGGGTTATTTAGAGTATAATGAAGCTACTTTTGCTTCCCAATGAGATCAAACCCTAGGTTTGACATGAGTATTGGAGCTAGGGCACCAAATTGGGGCTTTTGCTCATGAGGGTTTCTAAGTGCAATTGACCCTCTAAAAACCTAATTGGGGGTGTTTCCGACGCATTGGTGCGCTCGGAATAGCATTACGAAAAGTCAAAGTAAAGTTATGAGCAAAATGGCCTAATAAGGGTTCGTTTTGCCGCAGGTAAAGAACGAGACGTCTAAAAATCCCGAGAAAATCGTCGGAGCACCTAAATAGACCTGCAAGGTGGGTGGTGCTTTCCAAACTCATTGAAATTCTCTCTATGCCTAATGTGTCATTCTTTGAGCATATGTTATATATATTGTTGCATGCATTTAGGGTAAAATAATGATGAGATATGACGTTGCATGATTGTGAGCACAACTTGCATAATGAGATGGTTGAGAATCTAATAATGTCAAAACCCTAGATGTATGCATGAGAGAAAATGTGAGCACCCAAGGTGAGCAAAAGAACAGAGTGGCAATGACATAGATCGAGTGGCATTTGAAAACATAAAGTAAAGTGACACTAGAGTTAGTGTGAGCCAAAGAACCAAAGTGATGTAAAGAATGATGAAAATGACAATGTGTAAAGTTAAAGTAAAGTGGGGCAATAAGAACGAGAAATGTAAAGAATATAATTGCTAGAGTTAGCAAAAGTAAAAGAAAAGTAAAGAATAACGATTGCATGAGTTGCAACATAAAGTGATGTAATGAACACTAGAGCTAGTGTAAAGTCAAGATTGAACTTATAAATCCTTTGAGTTAAGGATATGATCATACTTGCTATGAGTTCCGTGCTCGAGGGTGGTCGCTCTCCCTCGAGCGATGCGCTCCGGAGTTTATGCATCCGGGTTGGAGTAAACCCGTAAGGACGGTCCTAGCTGGTGAGTTCCTGCGATGATGGACTTAATGTGAAGCAAGTTAATGTGGCGAAACCCCCGGGTTAGCCTTAATGATTAAAGAGCAAAGAACAAAGATTAAAGTTAAAGAATGAAAGAACTTGCATAATCTGCATATGTTTAATGTTGAGCATACTTCCTGCTTTTGTTCAGGCATATTAGTATCATGTTATAGATTGGTTACCATATTTCAGCTTATCCTTTCTATTATGCCTGAGTTAGTCCTAGTGGGAAAGTCGGTGATGTTGAGGCCGAACCCACTGGGAACTTTGTTGTAGTTCTCACCCCACTATTGCTACAGAGCCGGGACCGAGCGAGCCGGCGAGTGACCGAGGTAAAGGTATCGCGCCTTAGACAGAGGCCACCAATGTTGGGTTTCATTTTGTTAGTAGACACCCTTTCATCATCTTTTGTATGTGATGATTAGTAGTGTAAAGAAAAGAATGTAAAGCTTATTTTGAGGAAAATGTGATGTAAGAAAGAAATGATGAAGTTATGTAATGGAATGCAAAGAATTCGAAAATTATTAGATGAATGCAATGTGTATGATCCAAAATGAATCATGTTACTTGTGAATGTTTAGTTTCCTTTTTCTTTCACTTATGGCTATTGCTTACCCTCGTGTAAGCCGTTTGTGTAAGTTTCCGCTAGTGCATTTCTGGTTTGAATTTGTACATGTGATGAGCCTTGGGCGGATAGGGGAAACTCTGTCCGTTCGGCGTCTGTTTGACGTGCTCGGGTCGGGCCAAATTGGCATCGGTCCCGGGGCGTGACATCCTCAGTGCAGCTTCGTACACCGTCTCAGCGTGCTTCTTCCCCTCCTGCTGCTCCACCTCCTGTTACTGCTACTTCTTCACGTCCTTCTACGGACATTTCTGAGGAAGATATTTCCGTTTCATCGGTGTATCGCGAGCAGCAACGTCTATCTGAGGAGCTTCAGAAGTTGTCTACAGAACAAGCTGCGATTCGTAAGGATGTGAGCAAGATGAAGCGCTTGTTGAATATGATTTTTGACAAATTAGGATGTTGTCGGGCGGATTTACCTCCAGGAGATGATTCTGACTAGGAGTTACCGAGCTTCTCCTTTTGTCGTTTTGGCACTTTCTGACAAAAAGGGGGAGATGGATGGGATGGTCTTAATGATGATGATGATGCATTATTCTTGATGTTTAGTTAGTTAAGATGTTTAATTATGAACTATGATGCTTTAGGTGTCTGACTTAGTGCTTTAGGTGTTTGTGACTATGAACTATGAAGTATGAACTATGACTTGATAGTTTGTTTGATCTTGATATTTGAATCTTGATTATGCTTTGAGAATATTTTTTGCAGGAATAATTCAAGACTTCAAGACTCCATGTCTAAGTCTTAGAGTTTGTATTAAGGGTGTAAAAGTGTAAATTTCGTTTATTGGATTGATCATGCAGGAGATTATCGTTTGGTGATTGCGATGATCTTCTTTTTATGACTTATTGGTTGTATACGAACTTTGTGTTATATTTTGTCACGAAATCGCCAAAGGGGGAGATTGTTAAGGATTTTATAGGTTTGCGAATTTCGTAAAGTTGTTTGGAGTCTTGAAGAGTTGATCACAGAAGTTTTGGAGAAGAGATTCAAATTGGAGGACGAAGACTCATTCAGAAAGCTCGACACCAAAGGTATAAATAAAAGATCATTTGTGGTGAA
Source organism: Ananas comosus (assembly GCF_001540865.1). Lineage (NCBI taxonomy): Eukaryota > Viridiplantae > Streptophyta > Magnoliopsida > Poales > Bromeliaceae > Ananas > Ananas comosus. The sequence continues at coordinate 27,346 of NW_017893415.1, forward strand.
AATACCTAATTAGAATAAGTTCAGAAGGCTTGGATTGCTTTAAAATAATTTTTCTGAACTTTCATGTGTTCTGGGACCGGTCCCTGAGATGGAGAGACCGGTTCCCCTAAGGTCCTCACTGCGTAAATCGTGATGCAACCAGTCCCCTGTGATGAGAGACCGGTTCCCGAACCATGGTGCTTCTGTCGCGCAGCGAGGGACCGGTCTCAAGTTTGAGAGACCGGTTCCCGAACGTTGGGTTTTTGGTCACGCAGAGAGGGACCGGTTCCTCACTTGAGAGACCGGTCTCTCACAGACCGGTCTCCTCGAGAGGACCGGTCTCTGAGGACAACACAGGTTTTTTAAAAAGGACTTTTTGCAATCCTAGTCTACTTCTAAGTCTTCTAAACTTATAAATAAGCTATGTGGGTCATCAAAAAGTTTAAGGCTTTGAATATTTACAGATTCTAAACCCTAGAAACTTGTTTTTCCATTTTCAATGTTTAGATTCATACAACAAGTTTCTTATAGTCAACAATCTACTTGATTCCTCATTTTTACTTGATATTTCTTACGAGAATCAAGTAGATGCTTGATAAAAGGTGAACCCTCATAGCTTATGGTATTCAAAGGTTAAATCATCACAAATCTTCAATTCTATAAGCTCCGAAAGGAGGTTCGGAGCGTGGATCTCGCGTGAAGCTGAGGATTCGGTGGACGCTTCGAGGAGTTGAGGCGTTGACGCTGCGAGGAGTTGCAGCAAGGTCGATTGGTGGATTCCTATCGATCGAGGACCGGCAAAGATTACCATCAACAAGAAATCGGTAAATTGAGTCGTGTATTTTTGTCGAAATCACTTGTACTCAAGTTTTCTTATTGGATTTTCTTTGCGTGATCGGTCCCGTGGGTTTTTCACTCCGAATTGGAGTTTTTCCACGTTAAATTCTCGGTGTGCTGTTTTTAATTTTCGCTACTTTGTTTTAATTGCATCGAGATTTTCGAGTTTGCCGGATTTACACCTATTCACCCCCCTCTAGGTGTTACTTACCTTTTAGATCCTCGGGATCCATATCTTACAGAAGAAGCGTCCGGGCCTGATCCGGATTATCAGGAGAGCTCCTCTGAAGAATCTGAAGAACCTATTGCGCAACTTGACAAAGGCAAAGGTTTAGCTGGCGAATCATCTCACGGTGGTAGTTCTCATACTCGTGAGGGACGTTCAAAACAAGCTGCAGAGGTTCCTCCAGCACGGCGAAGGTTGTTTGCATCAAAGTCGTGTATAGCTGAACGCTTTGTGAACTTCAATGATCTGATTCGGGAGGTTCCTGATTTTGGACGATTACTACAGTGTGCGCCTATTGAGCCTGTTGGACGGGTCCCTGCGAAGGCTCCTTTCTGTGTAGAACTCATTAGGGAATTCTATATGAATGGAAAGGTGCTTGCTGAAAATGATGAAACAGGCATTTTTATCTTCGAGACTGTTGTGCGTTAGAGGAGATTTCCAGTTACTCCCTATGATATTGGAGAGATCTTGGGGATGCATGTGGACACTTCAGGTCTTCTCTATACTTCAGGAGGATTTCAAGCATCAACTCACCTGGATATCGTTCTTGGAGCTATATGCAAAGCCGGTGTTTACATGACTCATGGTTACATTGAATCCAAGGACTTATTACCCGAGTATCACTTGTTATCCTTGGTTATGAGCTACAATGTTCAACCAACTATCGGCACAAAGAGGATCCGCTGGGAGAGATTAGTGTTGCTATATCTACTTGGTCATCTCGAGCAGGCTCGTGGGTTGAACATCAACATTCCATTTCTGATCTGGCAAAGGATGATTCACGTAATTCAGGGTGCTACTCGACGGGATCTACTACCATTCCCTGTTCTGATTACGAGGATTCTTCAAGCCAATGGAGTGGATACATCTTGTGACAAGTATGATGTTGGCCTTGGGCCTATTGACTCAGTGACTTGGGCTAAGTCGGTTAGCACTCTCAAGTCATTTCATCAGACCAAAGGGCCACCTCCTGAAGCATCTAGTCCAGCACCTCCACCGAGAGCAGCTTCTAGTTCTGCTCCTCCGCCTACATCTTGAGGAAGTTATGATACTTCATCTAGTTCAGGGGAATCAATGACACTGGAATCAGTTAAGAAAGATTTGCGAAAGTTAAAAAAGAAGGTGAACAACATTGGAAGGAAAGTTGAGTCCAGCATCAAGAAATTTGAGTTAAGTATCAAAAGATTAATGGATAAGATGGGGTGTAGACATGATGATATTTGGGAACCTGCTCCATCTTCTGCTTCGTATCAGCGGTCATCTTCACGACATCCTCTCATTCCACCGTCTGGTGATGCTCCTGAGGCTAGAGGTTCTGGAGCTGGTGCTGGAGATGATGATGATGATGATGAGGACACAGAGTGATTTCTTCGTCGAGCTTAGTCTCTTTCTTTCACTGCATTTGATGTTTAGGACGATGTTTTTAGATTTGCTTGCTTATCTTTCTGTAGTATGTTTTTACTTTCGTTTAGGCCTATAGCTCTGACTAAACTACTCTCATGTTTTTCTAGTATGTTTTTTCTTTCTATTTGCTTTCTTTTGGCAATTTTTGACAAAAAGGGGGAGAGTATAGATGAAGGGGGAGAGCGTGGATGAACAGGAACAGGCTTTGAACTAGAGCAGAGGATGATAAGTTCAAGAACAAAGGGGGAGATGTGAACAAAGGGGGAGAAGGTATAAGAATTTAGTGCTAATCATTTTTGAATGAATTGTTTTGCAGGAAATCAAGACTTCAAGACTCCTAGTTGCGTCTAACTCATAGAGTCTGTTTTAGGAGTTTTGATGTAATTTTGAGTTTCAAATTGTATTTGGATTACATGTGAGGGGTTCGATGTTTTGGTGATGACATTGAACTTCGTTTTTTCTTTAAATTGTAATTTGTGAGTTTGTGTGTGTTTTGTCACGAAATTGCCAAAGGGGGAGATTGTTAGGTCCTATGTGTTGGCAAGTTTCGTGGGTCGAGTCGGAGTCTTGAAGAAGTTCGGAGCGGAGTATTGAAGATCGAAGAATCCAAGACTTCGAAGAATCGGAAAGGATGCAAAATACGCAACACTTGAATCATGATGCGTAGCGAAAATTGCATTGTTGTACCGGTATAAGGGTTTTCTGTCCAGGGTACAGCCATCAGAGTTTGCGCAGAGATGTTTGATGGTTGTTCCGGTACAAGCTTCACGCTGTACCGGTACAAGCCCTGTTCCGGAACAAGCTGAAGCTATCCAGGGTACAGGAGCTTCGCAGAAAAATCTTCCGTCATGGTGTACCCTGGACAGCTTTCCTTGTTCCGGTACAAGGTGCTGATTTTGGAAAGAAACTTTCTAATTCTACTCCGTTTTGATTCTAAAGTCTATAAATAAGCTAGAGGGGTTCTCTAACTAATTAAGCATCACGAAAATACATATTTGAGAAACCCTAGAGGCTCGGATTTCATCAAAAACCTATTTTCTACAAAAAGCCTCTTTTAGATCAAATCGAGATATTGAAATTTGATATTAATATGTCGATTTGATCTCCGCTTCGCTTGGAGTTCTATTCCCTGGTTTTCTACGATACTCCAAAGCGAAGGATCACCATATTCATGATATTCTTCATGGTGGCGTCGTGGATTCGGCGTATTTGACGGCGGTTCGTGGATTCGGATCGTGGGCTCGTGGATTCGAGTGGCGTCGTGGATTCGGCGTGATTGAAGCTTCGTGGATTCGAAGTGGAGGCGTTCGTGGATTCGGACGTGAGGGCGTGGACAACCCGGAGGGTAGCGCGAAGATTCATAGGAGGTTAAGAGAGGTTGAGTCCGTGGAGTCGGTAATCACCTTGTAATCTTTTCTCTTAGTGAATTATTTTTTTTCGCGTGTTGGTCCCGTGGGTTTTTCTCCAAGTTGGAGTTTTCCCACGTAAATCTCGGTGTGCTTTTTATTTTCCGCATTTATTTTTATTGCATCGAGATTTGTGGTTTTTGGCCGTTACACCTATTCACCCCCCCCCTCTAGGTGATAGATACAATCTAGATAGATCCTTGGGCTCCTCAAAACTTTCACGAAAGCCGTACCGAACTGTAATCTTTATCAGATCACTATCGGATTTTATTTTCCACCTTCCGGGTGTCAGAATGATATGAAACTTTAAATCTAGCCTCATAAAAATAATTCTGACTTACCCTCTAGTTTTCATAATTTTCTGATACTGTGCATTTTCTGCTAATTTATCTGCCCGGTTTCTCACAGAAAATTTTAAATCTTCTATTTTCACTCCGATTTCAGCACAGGTCGTTTCTAACTCATATTTCACTTCTCCAAATCCAATAAAAATAGTATCTCATACTATTTTTATTTATTTTAATTTTTATATTTAAAAATCCGGTATATTACATTTCACCGCAACCTCACCGGAACCATTCAAATGACTTTCAAACCAAATGTACACCTTAACTTCATAATTTTAGAAGTCCGGTTCCTTACAATAGTAGCTTTTCTTTTTGCATTAGTCGCCTATGTATTGAGAGAGAGATTCCTTGTAGGTGAGGCTTTGGAGAGCTATGTATTTTGGATGAAAAATGTATTCGTTTAAAAAAAATGATGTAAATGAAAAGAACGAACTAATGTAATAGTTAGTAAAGTACTCTCTTTATTTCACTTGTTTTATCTTTTGGATCGCTTGCTCTTTGTATTGTTGGCACTGTTTGTGCCCTTGTGAATGTGTATGCTTAGAATTTAATTTTCTGGGTAAATTCTTGTACACATTCCTGTTGTTGAGCCTTGGGCGGACAGGGGAGGTGCTGTCCGTTCGGCGGCCCGCCGCTGCGGCCGAACCGTGCCAAATTGGTAGTGGTTTCGGGGCGGGGCGTGACAGCTGTTTTGGTGTCAGAGCGATAAAAGCAAGTAAAGAGAGAGTCTAGGATGACCTAGGAGACCCTAGGTTGGAAAGCCCTAAGGTTATAGGTGCGTGAGCGGAACGTGAACCTATAGCGATGGCGGAAGTTAATTTGATTGGGTCGAAGTTGGTAATATGTCTCTAGTTGTGATTAGAGACGGATTCAAGTTGTATGAGTTCTTGTCTTGAGGTGGTTGTGTCGGTGGCCGACGACATGATACCAAGAGCCTAGAACGAGTGCACTTGTGTGCTTCCGCCCGATTTTGTGGTTGAGTTGTCATGTGTCGTAAATGCGACGAGGTAATTGGTTAAGATGACTAACCGAGTAATTGCGTTTCAGGGACTAATGTCTCCAAGACGCTACACGCGTAGATCTGCCCCAGCACCGACTCCTGAGGTGCCCGAGCAGGAGGAATCGAGCGTGATCGATCGGTTGCAAGCGCAAGTGACCGCGCTGACCAACGTGGTGCAGTGCCAGGAGACCCGATTCGAGCGGCTCCAGGATCTATTGGAGCGACAGATTGCGGCGGCGGCTGCGACGGCAAATGAAGGCGGTGGCCCGCCCGCACCCCCGACTCACGTACCTAGAGTGGCAGAGGGTGAGGGCATAGCAGTGGTTCCGGTGACGGCACGCCCATCGCCAGTGATCGCACCACAGGCGGCATCGGGATCGGCTACACCCGATGTGACGGCCGAAGACATGGAGGGAGAGCGCGCATTGGCAGCTCTTATCAAGTTCAACAAGTTCCATCCGCCAACCTTCGAGGGTCAGAAGGTGGAACCAGAGATGGTCGAGTCTTGGATTGACTCAATGGAGACCCTCTTCGACGACTTGCGTACCTTGGAGAGGGACAAGGTGTATCTCGCCACCCATTGCTTGGAAAAGGCGGCGAAGGTTTGGTGGAAGCGCGTTAGACGGGATCGGCTTCCCGGTCTTCCGCCGATGCTGTGGGAAGAATTCAAGCGGGAGATGTTCGCCAACTATTTTCCCGACACACTGAAGCGGAAGCTCAAGGAGAAATTCCGCAAGCTAGAGCAAGGGGACCGCTCAGTGGCGGAGTATGAATAAGAATTCTCCCATATTATTGACTGTGTCCCGGATGTTGTAAAGGATGACCGAGACCGGGCCGAGTGGTTCTTGCGAGGACTTCGGCTGGGGATCAACAAGGCTGTGCAGATACTTAAGCTTACGACCTTTGCGGAGGTCTTCGATCGAGCCCTATCGGCGGAGCACGAAGATGCCCACATGCAGGAAAAGCGTGAGGCTTTGGCCGAGTCTAAGGACAAGGGCAAGAAACGCCAAGGTGGCGGTAGTTCGGGGGGACAGACACGTTACAAGAAGCCCCCGAAGTATTCGCGCACTCAACAAAAGGGCGGTGGAGTGCGGCGATGCATGATATGCGGCGAAGACCATCCGGTCTCGCGCTGTGAACAAGGCTGAGGCAAGTGCTACAAGTGTGGGCAGCCGGGGCACTTCATTCGAGATTGCCCGGGAGGGGGAGTCTCACCTGCCCCCTGGACTGCATCGGCGCCGGCGATCCCGGCTCACTATGGAGGAGCTCCACCGACAGCCACGTCGACTGGACGCGCGATGGTGCCGCGTCAACCTGAAGTGACGTGATCGGCCCCGAGCGGACGGGTATTCGCCGCTCAGGTCCAAGCTGAGGAGCCTGCGGAGGCGGAGGAGCATCGCCTTGTGGCAGGTATGGTTTTGATTAACGGAGTTTGCTCTAGGGTTTTATTTGATACAGGAGCCACACATTCATTCATAAGTAGATCATTCGCATGCATGCATGGCATACATTTAGAGGTGAGTGACAAGTGGCGAGTGCAGGGCCCTGGGTCGACGTTTAACAGCTACTCGGAGTGTGCGTCATGTCCAGTACAAATAGGCGACTGGATTATGCCTATCAGGACACTGGAACTCACAAAGCTTGAGGCTTACGACGTCATTCTGGGTATGAACTGGCTCTCGAAGTATCACGCAATGATCGATTACAAGAGCAGGGTGATCACATTCCGTGAGCCAGGACAAGAGGAGTTCACATATCTGGCTTGCCAAAGCTCGTGCTTCGTCGCGACGGTGTCGGCGACAAGAACAAGGAAATTAGTCAACAGCGGTTGCACGGCATTCTTGGCAACTGTTGTGGAAGTGGAGCGAATAGCTCCAACGTTAGAGGAGCTATCGGTGGTGCGGGAGTTCCCGGATGTATTTTCCACGGAGTTGCCGGGGATACCACCTGATCGGGAGATCGAGTTCGTCATAGACTTGGTTCCCGGTACCGCACCGATCTCGAAGGTTCCGTACCGAATGGCGCCGGCGGAATTGAAGGAGTTGAGGAGTCAATTGCAAGACCTCCTCGACAAGCAATTTATCCGGCCAAGTGTATCACCGTGGGGAGCCCCGGTGTTGTTTGTACGGAAGAAGGACGGATCGTTCCAACTCTGCGTGGACTATCGAGAATTGAACAGAGTCACGATCAAGAATAAGTACCCACTACCCCGAATCGATGACTTGTTCGACCAGTTGCAGGGGTCGTGTGTGTACTCAAAGATAGATTTGCAATCCGGCTATCACCGGCTGAAAATCAAGCCGGAGGATGTGCAGAAAATCGCGTTTCGTATGCGGTATGGACACTACGAATTCACGGTCATGCCATTTGGACTCACAAATGCTCCAGCGGCATTTATGGACTTGATGAACCATGTCTTCAAGAGGTATCTGGATCGATTTGTTGTGGTTTTCATAGACGACATATTGATCTACTCTCGTAGTGACGAGGAACATGCCGAGCATTTGAGACTAGTGCTTCAAGTCCTTCGGGAGGAGAAGTTATATGCTAAGCTGAAGAAGTGCGACTTCTCGCTTCGCGAGGTCGCCTTCTTAGGGCATGTGATTTCCGCGGGTGGAGTTTCTGTAGACCCGAGGAAGGTTGAGGCAATCAAGGATTTGCCGCGCCCGACAAATGTCACGGAGGTTCGAAGCTTCGTGGGCTTGGCGGGCTACTATAGGCGGTTTCTGGAAGGCTTTTCCAAAATAGTGATTCCACTTACCCGCCTGACTCAGAAAGGCACCAAGTTCGTTTGGAGCGAAGAATGTGACCGGAGTTTCAAAGAGTTGAAGCAAAGACTGACTTCGACTCTGGTGCTCGCTCTACCGGTGCAGGGGGAAGACTTCGTGGTCTACAGTGATACCTCCTATCTTGGGTTGGGGTGTGTATTGATGCAAGGCGGGAAGGTGATCGCTTATGCATCCCGTCAGCTGAAGAGCTATGAAAAGAACTACCCCATCCATGATTTGGAGCTAGCGGCGGTGATTTTCGCCTTGAAGCTGTGGAGGCACTATTTATATGGTGCCCACTGTGAGATCTATACCGACCACAAGAGCTTGAAGTACGTATTTACACAGAAGGAGCTCAACATGCGTCAACGGCGGTGGTTGGAGCTGTTAAAGGATTATGATGTTGATATCCTCTAACACCCAGGGAAGGCAAATATGGTCGCGGATGCACTTAGTAGGAAGTCTGTCACGCCCCGGGACCGATGCCAATTTGGCCCGACCCGAGCACGTCAAACAAACGCCGAACGGACAGAGTTTCCCCTATCCGCCCAAGGCTCATCACATGTACATTTTCAAATAAGAAGTGCACTAGCGGAAACATACACAAACGGCTTACACGAGGGTAAGCAATAGCCATTAGTGAAAGAAAAAGAAAACTAAACATTCACAAGTAATATGATTCATTTTAGATCATATACATTGTATCTATCCAACTTGTACATCCAAAATCTTTACATTCTTTCATCATTTCTTTTACATCACATTTACCTCAAAATGAACATTACATTCTTTTCTTTACTTTGCTTTATACATCAACATCTTAAATCATCAGATACAAAGATGATAAAAGGGGTAAACTACTAACAAAATGTGACCCAACTCCGGTGGCCTCTGACTACGGTGCGATACCTTTACCGCGGTCGCTCGCCGGCTCGCTCGGTCCCGGCTCTGTGGAAATAGTGGGGTGAGAACTACAACAAAGTTCCCAGTGGGTTCGGCCTCAACATCACCGACTTTCCCACTAGGACTAACTCAGGCATAATAGAAGAAATAGGCTATAATAGTAACCAAACTATACTTAATGCTAATATGCCTGAACAAATAGCAAGAAATATGCTCAACATTAATAAATGCAGGTTATGCATGTTCTTTAGTTCTTTGCACTTTACTCTTTGTTATTTGCTCTTTATTTTTTACTCTTTGCTCTTTAATCATTAAGGCTAACCCGGGGGTTTCGCCACATTAACTTGCTTCACATTAAGTCCATCATCGCAGGAACTCACCAGCTAGGACCGTCCTTACGGGTTTACTCCAACCCGGATGCATAACTCCGGAGCGCATCGCCCGAGGGGGAGCGACCGCCCTCGAGCACGGAACTCATAGCAAGTATGATCATATCCTTAACTCAAAGGATTATAAGTTCAATCTTGACTTTACACTAGCTCTAGTGTTCTTTACATCACTTTATGTTGCAAACTCATGCAATCACATTCTTTACATTTCCTTTACTCTTGCTAACTCTAGCATTCTTGTTCTTATTGCCCACTTTACTTTAACTTTACTCGTTGTCATTTTCATCATTCTTTACATCACTTTAGTTCTTTACATCACACTAACTCTAGTGTCATTTCACATTAGCTTTATCGAATGCCACTCGATCTATGTCATTGTGTCACTCTGTTCTTTTGCTCACTTTGGGTGCTCACTTTTCTCTCATGCATACACATAGGGTTTTGACATTATTAGGTTCTCAACCATCTCATTATGCAAGTTGTGCTCACAATCATGCAATCATCACATTTCATCTTTACTTTACCCTAATATGCATGCAACAATATTTATACATATGCTCAAGGAATGACACATTAGGCATAGAGAGATTTTCAATGAGTTTGAGAAGCACCACCCACCTCGTAGGCTTTTAAAGGTGCTCCGATGATTTTCTTGGGATTTTTAATCGCCCGGTTCACTACCTGCGGCAAAACGAAGCCCTATTAGGCCATTTTGCTCATATCTTTACTTTGGCTTTTCGTAACGTTAATCCGAGCGCACCAACGCGTCGGAAATACCCCCAATTAGGTTTTTGATGGGTCAATTTCACTTAGAAATCCCCATGAGCAAAAGCCCCAATTTGGTGCCCTAGCTCCAATGCATATACAAAACCTAGGGTTTGATCTCATTGGGAAGCAAAAGTAGCTTCATTATACTCTAAATAGTCCATTAGAACCATTCTTAGGCTTTCCAAAATCCTAGTTTGGATTTCACCATGAGAGGTGGCCCAAGCTCACCTCTAAAGCAAACCAAGGTTTTGATCTCTTTAGAAGCAAAAGAAAGCTTCAAAACTCTTTAATCATTCCATTAAAACCGATTTCTAGGTCATTCAATCCCATTTTAGGGTTTTAGCATGATTAGGGTTGAAGCTTACCTCAAAGCTTTCCCTAACTTGCACTAGAGAGGAAGAAGATGAAGCCTCTTTGCTCCAAAAGCTTCTTCTTCACCTTCTTCTCCTTCTTTTCCTTCCTTTCTTTCCTTCTTCTCCTTTGCCTTCTAGAGAGAGAGAGGGAGAGAAGAGAGTGTTTGAGAGGGTGGGAATGAGAGAAAAGGCTCTCTCAGCCCTCTACATAACTATTGGGTTGCAAAAATGCAATAAAACCCCTCAACTTTTACCTCGTGCACTGCCTGGACTGGGCAGTTTTCGGAGGCAGAGACCGGTCTCCCCGAGCAGGGACCGGTCTCCGAGAGCTCTCCCAGCGCAGCCAGGGCTGCTGCGCGCGATGCATCCGGTCTCTCCTTGGGGGACCGGTCTCTCGGGGACCGGTCTCTCGGGTAGGGACCGGTTCCCGAGAGCTACTTTCTCAGGACTTAGCCGATTTTTCGGCTGTCTCATTTCATACGCGTTCGGGGACCGGTCTCTCCCACCAGGGACCGGTCCCCGAGAGCTCAAAATCTGCAGTTTTGCAGAATTTGATTCTTTAGCTCTCGAAAACCTTCCACAACTCACTTTTAATCATCTTAACACCTTCAGACTTTCCGAAGTGTTCCATCCTCGCACTTTGGTCAATTTGACTAAAGTTCGACATTTTTATTTTCCGAATTTTCGGTATATTACAAAGTCGGCGAAGAACCTCGCTTTTGTTGTTACCCAGCAAACACCCCTGTGGCTGGATATGGAGCGATTAAACCTTGAAGTGGTCGCTCCTGAGGTTCCGACTCAGTTGATGGCACTCGTTGTCCAACCGACCTTGTTGGAGAGGATCAAAGATCTGCAACCGGCAGACCCGGAACTCCAAAAGGTGCGGCGAAACATCGAGAAAGGGCGTGGCAGCGATTTCGAGGTAAACGCCGATGGTGCGCTTCGGTTTCAAAACCGATGGTGTGTGCCGAAAGATGGAGAGCTTCGTGAATTGATTCTACAAGAAGCGCACCGATCTCCATATGCCGATCACCCGGGTGGCACCAAGATGTATCAAGGACTAAAGATGCACTATTGGTGGCCGAGAATGAAGAGTGACATTGGACGCTTTGTGGCGAAATGCTTAACATGCCAACAGGTGAAGGCCGAGCGTCGATTTCCAGCGGGAAAGCTTCAAAGTCTACCAATCCCCATTTGGAAATGGGAGGATATATCAATGGATTTCGTGGTCGGCTTGCCTCGCTCAACGGACGGCCACGATGCAATTTGGGTAATTGTGGACCGATTGACAAAGTCGGCTCACTTCTTGCCGATCCACACCACGTGGTCGGGCGACAAGTTAGCGCAGGTATACCTTGATGAGATAGTGAGACTGCATGGGGTGCCGAAATCGATCGTGTCGGATCGTGACCCCCGGTTCACTTCACACTTCTGGAAAAGCCTGCAGAAAGCCCTTGGCACGCGACTCGATTTTAGCACCGCATTTCATCCTCAGACTGATGGGCAAACAGAGAGAACTATTCAAACTCTGGAGGACATGTTGCGAGCGTGTGTCATTAACTATAAAGGAAGTTGGTGTGACCATCTACCTATGGCCGAGTTCGCCTACAACAACAGTTATCATGCTAGTGTGGAGATGGCACCGCTCGAGGCTCTCTATGGGCGGACGTGTCAATCTCCTATACACTGGAGCGATGTTGGCGAGCGTGCTGAGTTCGGCCTAGATGTGTTGCGAGAAGCGGAAGAGAAAGTCCCCCTTGCTCGCAAGAGATTGCTCGCGGCGCAGTCGAGACAGCAAAGTTACGCAGATAGGCACCGTCGAGATATAAAGTTCGCGGTAGGTGACCGCGTATTCTTGAAGGTTTCACCGATGCGAGGTGTGAAGCATTTTAAAGTGCGGGGAAAATTGAGTCCCCGATACATTGGACCATATGAAATATTGGAGCCAGTCGGCACGGTGGCCTACCGACTTGCTCTACCGCCGAAGCTTGCGGATGTACACAATGTGTTCCATGTCTCCAATCTCCGCAAGTACATTCACGACCCCGAGCATGCGATGCTATATGAACCGCCGGAACTTCAAGGAGACTTGAGCTATGAAGAGTTTCCGGTGGGGATTATCTCCCGAGAGGTGCGAAAGTTGAGGAATCGAGAAATTCCTTATGTGAAGGTCAGGTGGAGCAATCACGAGGATCGCGAAGCCACCTGGGAACTCAAGGGTCTAATGAGAAAAACACCATCCTCACCTATTCAAGGAGTAAGGTATGGGTTTAAGTTAAAGTTAAGAATTGAGTTAGTTTCGAGGACGAAACTCCTTTTAAGGAGGGGAGGATGTAAGAAAGTGAATTCTCGAAATCCGAGGATTGTACTTCATCCAGGATCGACTGACTGTCGAGAGGATACCCTTTGTGGGAGCTAAGAATGTCCAAAACACAAAAAGTGCTTTGGAGTTGAGTCCGCGGGAGCAAATGGTGCAAACTGCACTTTTGGGCTGATGTTGCTCTCGGGGAACGGTATCTGGAGGTGAGATACCGGTTCCCTCGGCTGGGTATAGCAGGGTTGCTTGGTGCAACCGGTCCCTGGCAGGGAGGAACCGGTTGCCGAACGTGGTCCCAGCGAGAAATGCCGAAATTTGGCTAAGTCCTGAAAATCGAGCTCTCGGGGACCGGTCTCTCAGGTGAGGACCGGTCTCCCGGGGAGAGACCGGTTCCCAAACGCGTGCGCCCGAGGGAAGCTCTCGGGGACCGGTCCCAAGTCGGGGAGACCGGTCCCTCCGCACGAAAACTGCCCAGTAAGGACTGTGCAATGGATGAAAAGTTGAGGGGTTTTTATGCAAAATGGCCTTTATTAGTGTAACACACTGGACCTTTGCAAATTGCGAGGTTCAAGTGTTTGATCTGTGTGTCGAGCTTTTTCAGACTTCCTGAAAGGTCGTAGACAGTGTTCCGACCTATGGCTCGTATCCCGAGAATTGTGGTTTTAAGCTGGTGCCAAAAGCCAAAAAAGATTGGACCTTGGTCAGTTCTCGGGTAGCCTGCAGCAGAGCTTGTACCGGAACAAAACTGGCCTTGTACCGGTACAAGGTTGATGGTTGTACCGGTACAGCCATCGGGCTTGTACCGGTACAGAGCCACAGACCCCGCAACCCGAGCCTCGGGTTTGCATTTTCGTGGTCCTTGTACCGGTACAAGGACCCGTGTACCGGTACAAGGCGGCAGATTCCGTGCAGTTTGAACTACAGGGGGCTTTTTGTGTTTGTCGCCTATCTATTAGTAACCCCACCCCCCTTAGGGCTTCCCTGAGTGTCCCAGCAGCAGGAGAGGAGGTAGGGGAGTTCTCCACACCCTCCCTCTCTATTTCTTTGATCTTGGTTGGTTTATTTGGTGATTAAAGCTTCTCTTTCTCCCTCTTTTTGCTTCTTGGTGCTCTCCCTCCATGGAAGGAGCTTGAGGCTTGGTTTTGGAGCTCGTTTGAGGGGAGATTTTCAGATCTTGAGGACTTGGACACTTGTTGGAAGCTTCCAAAGAGGTTAGAAGCTTAGTTTTCCCTTTTATCCTTAAATTATTGGATTTCATGAGTTGAAACCCTTAGAATGTGGACTTAGGGTTTGTTTTTGGGGGTTTTGGATTTGGGGCTCCTTGATCTAAATTGATGGAATTAGAACTTTGGTTTAGGTTGGATTTGAAGGGTTTTCACTCTCATTTGGAGATTGAGAGAAGATTTCACCTCACAAGGTGAGTTTTGCCCCTTTTCTTGTATTGGTTAATGTTTAACCTAGGAGTTGTTTACCCGATGGTTGTAACTCTTCGTTTCACATCCTTAGGGTATTAGGAGACTAGAGGGCACTCTCGTGGGAGCGAACGAGGAGTTTCGTTGTCATCGGTGGGTTTGGCTTCGTGGAAATGGGGCGAAATGGCCCCTATGCTCTTTCTACTTGTTGTAAAATATTTTTAAATTCATTTCTATGCTAAATGGAATTTCTATGAATTTTAGAGCACTTAAAATGCATGCCTTGTGTATTATGAAAAATTTCACTATATAGTAGAGCTATATGAGTAGAATGCATGCATACGGAAAAAGTGTTTATTTTGCAAGTGGAAAATACATCTCTTGTGAGGATTATGACTTGGAACATGTACTTTGGAACATAGTTGCCATGCTTTGACATAGAGAACAAGAGTATCATCAAGGGGCACTTGAAACTAGTAAACCATTAAACTGCAACGTAGAGACATATTGATAGGCCACTACGTATCTGCTATATTCCATGTTAGAGACATGTTGACATAGAGATAGGCCATTGAGATACTGGATATATTCCATGTTGTTAGACATGAGGACTTGGTACTTGAGACAGATCATTGCTTGCTTGCCATTGTGCTCTTTCGCACATGCTTGTGAGGGTCGCTCCCTACAAGCCGGCACTCCGGAGATAGCCATCGCGACATATGCTCGCCCGTTACTACTGGAGCAGGGTATGTGGAGCCGGTTACTACGGCCGGTTACTACTGGAGCAGGGTATGTGGTTTATAGTGATGCTTCACTTAATGGATTGGGCTGTGTATTGATGCAGGATGGCAAGGTGATCGCGTATGCTTCTCGCCAACTGAGGGAATATGAAAAGAACTACCCGACGCATGATTTGGAGTTGGCGGCCGTTGTTTTTGTATTGAAGCTATGGCGCCACTATCTTTATGGCGAGCGGTGTGAAGTGTACACGGATCACAAGAGCTTGAAATACTTATTCACTCAGAAGGAGTTGAACTTGAGACAGCGTAGATGGTTGGAGCTACTCAAGGATTACGTTCTTACTATTCTCTACCACCCGGGCAAGGCTAACGTGGTGGCAGATGCGCTGAATAGGAAATCGATGGAAAACTTAGCGATGCATGTTGTGACTCAATCGCAGTTGATCGAGCAAATGAAGCAGTTGGAGTTGGAGGTAGTGATCCCTAACACACCCTTGAGGTTGATGACCTTAGTAGTGCAACCTACATTGCTGGATAGAATTAAAGAAAAGCAAGTCTCCGATTTGGGATTACAAAAGATTAGAGGAAAAATGGTTGATGGTTGCACCGGTGATTTCCTTGTGGACGACCGAGGGTTGATGCGCTTTCGAGGACGACTATGTGTTCCGGCGGATTCGGGAATTAAAGAAGACATTCTTCAAGAAGCGCACCGGGCGCCCTATGCTATACATCCGGGTGGCACCAAAATGTATAAGGACTTAAAGTTGCTCTATTGGTGGCCTGGGATGAAAAAGGATGTTGGCGAGTTTGTCGCTAGATGCTTAACTTGCCAACAAGTGAAGGCAGAGCACCGAGTTCCCGCGGGGAAGCTTCAGAGTTTGCCTATTCCAGTGTGGAAGTGGGAGAAGATCACCATGGACTTCGTGACAGGATTGTCTCGCTCTCAGGCCGGGCATGATGCTATTTGGGTGATCGTGGATAGGTTGACGAAGTCGGCGCACTTCGTGCCTATTCATACTACTTGGACCGGAGAGAAGCTCGCACAAGTGTACCTTGATGAGATTGTGCGACTTCACGGAGTGCCTACATCTATTGTCTCGGATCGAGACACCCGCTTTGTGTCTCACTTTTGGAGGAGTCTGCAGGACGCCCTTGGCACTCGATTGGACTTCAGCACTGCTTTCCACCCGCAGAGCGATGGACAGTCGGAGCGCACTATTCAGACTTTAGATGATATGCTGCGGGCTTGTGTGATAGACTTCTAGGGAGGATGGTCGCAGCATCTACCTATGGCGGAGTTTGCTTATAACAATAGTTATCAAGCAAGCATCAAGATGGCGCCCTTCGAAGCACTTTATGAACGGAAGTGTAGATCGCCGCTTCATTGGAGTGAAGTTGGCGAGAGACTCGCTTTAGGCCCTGATGTGCTCCAGGAAGCTGAGGATAAAGTTCGCATCGCTCGGGAGCGACTTTTAACGGCGCAGAGTAGACAGAGGAGCTACGCTGATCGACGGCGGCGAGACTTGGAGTTCCAAGTCGGAGACCATGTTTTCTTAAAGGTCTCGCCGACTAGAGGAATAAAGAGATTTGGGATTCGGGGAAAGTTGAGTCCCCGTTTCATTGGACCGTATGAGATTTTGGAGCGTGTAGGCCCCTTTGCGTATAGACTTGCTCTACCACCGAACCTATCGGGTGTACACAATGTCTTTCATGTATCGGTCCTCCGGAGGTACATTCACGATCCAGCTCACGTCTTGGATGCTATACCAGTGGAGCTGCATGAGGATTTGAGCTTCGAGGAGCAACCTGTGAAGATTCTAGCTCGCGAAGTGAAGAAGCTACGGAATCGGGACATTCCGTATGTGAAGGTTCTTTGGAGCAACCACGGGGAGCGAGAGGCTACGTGGGAGCTGGAGAGCGCTTTGCAGGAGCGCTACCCTCACCTCTTCCAGGTGGAGTCTTGAGGTACATCGCATTTTGAGTTTCGCGGACGAAACTCCTTTTTAGGAGGGGAGAATGTAACACACTGGACCTTTGCAAATTGCGAGGTTCGAGTGTTTGATCTGTGTGTCGAGCTTTTTCAGACTTTCTGGAAGGTCGTAGACAGTGTCCCGACCTATGGCTCGCATCCCGAGAATTGTGGTTTTAAGCTGGTGCCAAAAGCCCAAAAAGATTGAACCTTGGTCAGCTCTCGGGTAGCCTGCAGCAGAGCTTGTACCGGAACAAGATTGGTCTTGTACCGGTACAAGGTTAATGGTTGTACCGGTACAGCCATCGGGCTTGTACCGGTACAGAGCCGCAGACCCCACAACCCGAGCCTCGGGTTTGCATTTTCGTGGGCCTTGTACCGGTACAAGGACCCGTATACCGGTACAAGGCGGCAGATTGCGTGTAGTTTGAACTGCAGGGGGCTTTTTGCGTTTGTGGCCTATCTATTAGTAACCCCATGCCCCTTAGGGCTTCCCTGAGTGTCCCAGCAGCAGGAGAAGAGGTAGGGGAGTTCTCCACACCCTCCCTCTCTATTTCTTTGATCTTGGTTGGTTTATTTGGTGATTAAAGCTTCTCTTTCTCCCTCTTTTTGCTTCTTGGTGCTCTCCCTCCATGGAAGGAGCTTGAGGCTTGGTTTTGGAGCTCGTTTGAGGGGAGATTTTCAGATCTTGAGGACTTGGACACTTGTTGGAAGCTTCCAAAGAGGTTAGAAGCTTAGTATTTTTTCCTTTTGATCCTTAAATTATTGGATTTCATGAGTTGAAACCCTTAGAATGTGGACTTAGGGTTTGTTTTTGGGGGTTTTGGCTTTGGGGCTCCTTGATCTAAATTGATGGAATTAGAACTTTGGTTTAGGTTGGATTTGAAGGGTTTTCACTCTCATTTGGAGATTGAGAGAAGATTTCACCTCACAAGGTGAGTTTTGCCCATTTTCTTGTATTGGTTAATGTTTAACCTAGGAGTTGTTTACCCGATGGTTGTAACTCTTCGTTTCACATCCTTAGGGTATTAGGAGACTAGAGGACACCCTCGTTGGAGCGAACGAGGAGTTTCGCTGTCATCGGTGGGTTTGGCTTCGTGGAAATGGGGCGAAATGGCCCCTATGCTCTTTCTACTTGTTGTAAAATATTTTTAAATTCATTTCTATGCTAAATGGAATTTCTATGAATTTTAGAGCACTTAAAATGCATGCCTTGTGTATTATGAAAAATTTCACTATATAGTAGAGCTATATGAGTAGAATGCATGCATACGGGAAAAGTGTTTATTTTGCAAGTGGAAAATACATCTCTTGTGAGGATTATGACTTGGAACATGTACTTTGGAACATGTACTTTGGAACATAGTTGCCATGCTTTGACATAGAGAACAAGAGTATCATCAAGGGGCACTTGAAACTAGTAAACCATTAAACTGCAACGTAGAGACATATTGATAGGCCACTACGTATCTGCTATATTTCATGTTAGAAACATGTTGACATAGAGATAGGCCATTGAGATACTGGATATATTCCATGTTGTTAGACATGAGAACTTGGTACTTGAGACAGATCATTGCTTGCTTGCCATTGTGCTCTTTCGCACATGCTTGTGAGGGTCGCTCCCTACAAGCCGGCACTCCGGAGATAGCCATCGCGACATATGCTCGCCCGTGCGGGATTGGGCGCCGAAGTGGATTGCCGTGGGGGAGGCTCATCCCTAGAGTGGGGATGTTGACTACCACGGGGCCATTAGGCATGGCGCAGGCCAGACAGCCTTCGGGTGGGTCTTATATGATTGGGACTTGGTGACAGAACATGCTATGTGAACTTTATAACTGATAAAGTGGACTTGGACTAGAATAGTAAACAATGACATTTTGCTATTACATTGTGGACTTTGGGTAGTTGCATAATCATACTTTATATGTTGGGTGTTCATGTGCATATAGCTAGTAGTTGCTTTCTTACTTACGTAAATCATGCTAAGTAGAGAGATCATGATTATTGGATACTCGTTTATTTATTTACTTACAATGCATTTATCACTTTTGTTATAGCTGTACACTGACCCTCTTTTATAATTTCGGGCCTAGTGGTGCATTTCACTGAAGTCAGTAATTGCCCACTGGGAACTATTTTTAATAGTTCTCACGCCCCTGTTTCTATGTTTCCTTTTCAGAGCCTTCGGCACCGGCGAAGGCACGGGATCGCGGCAAGGGTGTCGCGTAGCTAGCTCGCGGAGAGTTCTTTTGCGCTAGGTGGTTACTCCTCCATTTTATATTTTGAGAGAGAGAGGAAGAAGTTTTGTACCATGTATAGAGAGACCACCTTGTACTCCTTTTAGCACTTGTTATGGGATCCCTATTGTACTTACTTTATGTTTTTATTTAGTGGACTTTCAGCTTTATGTCCTTTCCCTGTTATAGAACTAGTTATACAATGCTCTGATATCACTAGATCTCTTGTATTATTGTTTTATCTATCGAAATTTTTGTAGACGCCTTATATGTTTTAGACGTATGGCGGGTCTGGACACGCGCCGGATAGACTTCCGCTGAGCCCCGGGGCGTGACAATTAGAGTGGACTGAGCCCTCTCTCTCCCTCATACCCATCTCATTTCCCTCTCTCAGACTTTCTTTCTCTCTTGCTCTCTCTCTCTCTCTAGAAAAGAAAGGAGAAGGAGAAGAATAAGAAGGAGAGGAAGGAAAAGAAGAGGAAGAACAAGAAGGAGAAGAAGAAGGAGATCAAGAGGAAGGCCTTGGATACCTTCATCTCCCTCTCCTCTTCTCTTTGGTGTTGCTCTTGAGGTAAGCTACTAAACCCTAGCTTCTAAATTTAGGGTTTTTGGGTTTTGATGCTTTGGAATGGGTCAAATGAACCCTAAACAAGCTTCTAAATAGATCAATCCCAAGAATCTAGGGATTTATTGGATGGTTTGCTATAGGTGCAAACCTAGGGCTCCAAATTGGGGTTTTTGTGAAAGTATGAGATTGATCTCATTTGAAGCCTTGGAAACCCTATTGTTAGGTCACAAAACGTGGGGGCGAAGTCAGTTTTAGCATTTGGCTAGCCGGCGTAGAGTTCTCGGCAAAATAGGGCCGGGATAGTGTTGATTTGGGCAAGGAAGGCTAAACCTTTTCGTAAAGTTCGCCGAGGAGCGTTTCCAAAGCCTCTACATCTGTAAAAGGTGGGGGGTGCCATCCCGAAGCTTTCGAACTCCTTTCTATGTCTTAGATTGCATTTAATCTCATCTCTTCATGTTGCATTGTAGGATTGCATAGTAGCACCATCCCTTGCGCTTTCTAAATGATAACCTAGTGTACTTGGAACGCTTGGTAACTTAGATAGGTGAGGATTGGGTCGGAACGTGGATCCTATGATGCTAGAGATAGAGATGAACCCGATGGGGGTGTTGATGACATAGAAAGTAGTGTTATTGTTAAAGAACAAACTAGTGGCATCAAAACATTGAACGATGACGAGTGACATTAATGTAGTGTAAATGACACTAGAGGTCGATGGACCTAGGGATAGGCGGATCCCTTAGAAAATGCCTTGTGAACAATGAATTTAGAAAAGATAAATAGCATTGCATGAATGTCGGGAACAAATGATTCCGCGAGAGATGTTGATTCTAGTTGTAGAGCATCCTCACTTGGAGAGGACTTCATTGGGTTGTTGACTCTAGTTGTAGAGCATCCTCACTTGGAGAGGATTTGATTGGGTTATTGACCCTAGTTGTAGGGTATCCTCACTTGGAGAGGATAGATCTAGCTCACAGTCTGCGTTTGGGATGGTATAGCCATCCAATCCCCACATGGAGGGGATTGTCGTCGAGTACTCCGGAGTGTCGCGCGACTAGGACCACTTGGAGGTCCGGACCACATGAAGGTCCGCAGACGGTCCCGGGCTTGGGTGCACTTAGAGCTCCCTCCCCACTTTGGGATTGAAAGGTGAGTTATAGGCGAGCCCTAAGTCCTCGCCACAGATTGGGTAAATGGAAAGAGTAAAGGTTAAATAATGTCATTGAACATTGCTATTCGAACATGGATCGAATTTGTTAGCATGGTAGCAAACCTTTATTATATGATGCATGCATTCATATTCATAATTATGGGCATAGTAGCATAGTTTTTCTACTATTGCATTTACAGTTTTCAGATACATATCTATCTATCTATCTATCTGTTGTTACTTGTGCCCACTTGGACCTAGTGGGGAGATCGGCAGAGTCG
Organism: Ananas comosus; assembly: GCF_001540865.1. Lineage (NCBI taxonomy): Eukaryota > Viridiplantae > Streptophyta > Magnoliopsida > Poales > Bromeliaceae > Ananas > Ananas comosus. The sequence goes on from NW_017893415.1 coordinate 48,403, forward strand.
GCGGCCGAGCCCACTGGGAACTATGAAAGATAGTTCTCACCCCACCCTATTTCCAGTGGTAGGTTCAGGGCTGCAGAGAGAGGACCACGGCAAGGGCATCGCGCCCGATTAGTGAGACCGTGGTAGTATAGTAGCTTTCCTTTTTGCATTAGTCACCTATGTATTGAGAGAGAGATTCCTTGTAGGTGAGGATTTGTAGAGCTATGTATTTTGGATGAAAAATGTATTCGTTTAAAGAAAATGATGTAAATGAAAAGAACGAACTAATGTAATAGTTAGTAAAGTACTCTCTTTATTTCACTTGTTTTATCTTGTGGATCGCTTGCTCTTTGTATTGTTGGCACTGTTTGTGCCCTTGTGATTGTGTATGCTTAGAATTTAATTTCCTGGGTAAATTCTTGTACACATTCCTGTTGTTGAGCCTTGGGCGGACAGGGGAGGTGCTGTCCGTTCGGCGGCCTGGCGCCGCTGCCGAACAGTGGCAAATTGGTAGTGGTTTCTAGGTGGGGCGTGACAGTCAGAGTAGCAATATAAAGTGATGGAAAGAACACTAGAGTTAGTGTAATGACATGATTGAACTTATAATCCTTAGAGTTAAGGATTTGATCATACTTGCTATGAGTTCCGTGCTCGAGGGCGGTCGCTCCCCCTCGGGCGATGCGCTCCGGAGTTTTGCATCACGGGTTGGAGTAAACCCGAGGACAGTCTTAGCGGGAGGAAGCTGAGGGCTCGCGATGATGGACTTAATGTGAAGCAAGTTAATGTGGCGAAATCCCTGGGTTAACCATGAAATTAAAGAACAAAGAATGAAGAACAAAGAACAAAGAGTAAAGAGAAAGAACAAAAAAACTTGCATAATCTGCATGAGTTTTATATTGAGCATACTTCTTTCTTTATTGTTCAGGCATATTAGCATCATGTTATAGATTGGTTACTATATTCAGCTTATCCTTTTTATTATGCCTGGTCCTAGTGGGAAAGTCGGTGATGTTGGGGCCGAACCCACTGGGAACTTTGTTGTAGTTCTCACCCCACTATTTCCACAGAGCCGGGACCGAGCGAGTCGGCGAGCAACTGCGGTAAAGGTATCGCACCTTAGTGAGAGGCCACCGGAGTTTGGTTTACATTTTGGTAATATAGTACCCTATGTTCATCTTTTGTATTTGATGATTAATGATGTAAAGAAAAGAATGTAAAGCTCACTTTTGAGGTAAATGTGATGTACGAAGGAAATGATGAAATGTTGTAATGAAATATAAAGAATCGAAAAAAAGTTGAAGTTGGATATAATGTATATGATCTAAATTAAATCATAGTACAAAATGAATGTTAGTTTTCCTTTCTCTCACTTATGGCTATTGCTTACCCTCGTGTAAGCCGTTTGTGTATGTTTTCGCTAGTGCACTTTTTTTTTGAAAATGTACATGTGATGAGCCTTGGGCGGACAGGGAAAACTCTGTCCGTTCGGCATCTGTTTGACGTGCTAGGGCCGGCCCAAATTGGTATCTGTCCCGGGGTGTGACAATCTACTATTTCTTTCAGCTTTGTACAAGCATTGTAATAGTTGCATGTTACAGCTGATTACTATCTATTCTCTTTTCTTGCCTACATATGCCTGAATAGACCTAGTAGGTGAGTCGGCGAGGTCGGCGGCCGAACCCATTGGAAACTTTTAGTAGTTCTCACACCACTAACCATGCAGATCCTAGCGCGAGCGGAATGGCAGAGATCGCGGCAAGGGCCCGGCATCTTAGTTAGTGGACTCCAGAGTTTAGCGGTATACCCATTTTGGCTTTCTGTTATATATATTGGAAGTCGAAGAAACATGTAAATGAATATATAAATGAACATGTAAATGACTGAATGTTATAGTTATTCAGTTTTACAATTTAGTTTTAAATTTTTGAAAAATACAGTGAATGTATGTTTAGTTATGTTTACTTTCACTTGCGCCTGTTGCTTGCCCTCGTGTAAGCCATGTATATTGAAATGTTATCCTAAGAATTGTTTATTTTTTTATACATGTACTCGTTATTGTTGAGCCTTGGGCAGATAGGGAAGGTGCTGTCCGTTCGGCGTCTGTGTATGGAACCGAATCGACCAAATTGGCGATAGCGGGACGTGACAATTTGACTAAAGTTCGATATAGTCTACTGAAGTTTCGGTATATTACAGCGGGTTTGCCTCATATGCAATCACAAACTCATACGCAATCCTTGGCGCTTCAACTGAGCACGCTGTCCACTTGCAACTCAATGCGATCCCAATTTCATTTTTATTATACAAATTAATGCAAATGTATTGTTAAAAAAAAAAGAATAATTAAAGATCTATTGTAATACACTGAACTTCGGCAAACTGTGAATCTGAGGGTTGGAATAGTGATTGGAACTTTTCTACAACTTTTGTAGGATTCTTGAGAGGCTTCAACAAATTACTGGAGCAAGCAGATAACTGGAAATGGAAAAGTGCATTGAAGTTGCATTATTCTATTGCAATGTTCTGAAATTGGTCGATTACGAATTTCGAATGTGGGAAATGGTAAATGAAACTACCTTACATATTCTAAAGGGTTTGGACAAATTTTTGGATAAGTTAGAGGGTGATTGGAAAGTTAAAAGCAAGAAAGTGCATTGAATGGCGAAATTCAGCATTTTTGCATTGTGTACCGGTACAGACATTACCCTGTACCGGTACAGCAAGCAGCAGCAGCAGCAGCTGCGTGGCAGCAGGCCTATTTTAGTCTTTTGACACTCAGCCTTATCTCCAAATGACCCAGCTCGACTCCTGAAGCTGCTGGAGGGTCCATGGAGCTCAGAGGAAGGGTTTTGCACCTGCCCCACTTTCTCTCTCTAGGTTTTCTCTCTCTTCGAGTAGAAATTGTTGATTTGCGCCTATTTCTCGCCGTTCGTCGCGCTAGCTGGTTTGTGGACTTTGGAGCAGCTACGAGTGGGTGGAAAGGACTCGCATGAGAGGTATTTTCGCAGCTCCAACTTTCAGGGAATCTGAATTGAAGTCTAGGGAGGTAAACAAGCTAGTTTCTCTCTCTAGTTCGAGATTAGTGATAGTTTTTTATGTTGGTTCTCAATTCTTGCTACCAGCTGGTTTGAGATAGTTTAAAGCACCAATTGAGGAGTGGTTTTGCTGTATTTCTTCACCCCAAAGTCAGAGTTAAAGCCTTCGAGGTAATTCATGAGTTTTTCTCTATTTCGATGATGAAAACGATGAAATTAGCGAAGTCATGATGTGATTTTGGGATGTTTGCTCACAGCAGGTTTCCAAATTAATTTGAGCTGAATTTGTGACCTTGGGGACTGGTTTCGAAGGTGTTTCAACCTGGGGTAAGTTGAAATTTCAGTTAGAAATTGGATTATGTAAGATTCCGACAATACTACCTAGTATACGAGTTTGTTGATGTCGTTTTGATGAATGTTCACAGCGAGGCTGCGATTGACTTTCAGATTATCTTTGGCTGATATGTGAGGGCAATTAGAGGCTTAACTTGAGGTACTAAACTAGCCCAAAACAGAGATTCAAACTATTATTTTGTATTAAGTGCAATTTGTGCCGAAATTGGACATTTCGGTCGTAGTGTTGATACGCTTTTCGTGTTTCGGTTTCAGCAGAGTGGGGCACCGTTGAGTTGAGTTTCAGGACTTCTTGTGGCTGGATTGAGCTTAGGGATAGGTGGGTCTGACCTTCTTGAAATGGGTGAATTCCCTCTATGTCTCCTTTGACATCCGAGTTGAAGTTATTCCATATTCATGTGAATATATGTATAGTTCAAGGCATTGAGATGTGCATTAATGTGTAGATCATATTGGATATGATAGCATCTTTAAACAGTAATGAAAGGTTCAGGATTTGTTCACTGTATATGGTTGCATGTTAAAGTATTACGTGTTCATGATAGTAGTAGCTTGAATATGCAATTTTAGCTTGATGCTATCCAAGAGGATATAATGATAAGTTCGTGAATGGACTAATTAGTTCTGTTGAACCACAAAGAAATTGATGTATTTAGGATTGAGCTATGCAATGTTATATAGCAAGTATAATTGCTATACTCTGAAAGATTAGGTAAAGGCCTTTGTTTCGCATATGCAATTCTAATTGTAGAATGAATGGCATAGAGATCATGTGAAGAGTGTTTTATCACCTGTTTTACTTGCTTGCATTACCCTGTTAGTTTCTACTTTCACATGATAGACTTGTATTAATTGTATGCGTATATGTTCTAGTAAGTAACTAGACTTTCATATGATGGCATAACTTGAATGATTATTCAACTGAATATAATCTAGTAAATAACTAGATTTGGATATGATAACATACTTGTATAGTCAAGTAGAGATTTATATTGGACTACAGGATATGTGCCATGAGTCTATGAACAGAACCTTAGTAAACCACTTTCCTTATGTGTAAGGAGTAGTGAGAGATTGTGAGTGACTGACCAGGTATAGCCTGATAGAATCACTAGTGTGGTGTAAAGCTTTAACTTGTTAAGTTATATTGAATCTTGTCAACAAGTTGTTGATACTGATTTATGATTGGGTACTACAGTGCCGACCTTGGGTCGAGTTGAGATTCCATGTCAGAGACATGATGCTGTTGAGATATTTGTACCCTGGACTATAGCTAGCATGCCATTATGCTCTTTCGTACATGCTTACGGGGGTCGCGCCCCCCAAGCCCCGCGTTCCGGAGTGACTTGAGTTGAGATCCCATGTCAGGGACATGATGTTGTTGTGAGACTGGTACTGTGGACTACAGCTTACATGCCATTGTACGCGTTTGCACACGCTTGCGGGGTCGCTTCCCCCCAGGCCAGCACTCCCGAACAGCTTAGCGACAGATGCTCGCAAATGTACGAAATGAGCGCCGACATGGAATGCCGTGGGGGAGGCTCATCCCTAGAGTGGAGATGTTGACTACCACGGGGCCATTAGGCACGGCGCGGTTTGAACTTACCTTGTGTAAATCCGTTGGAAATTGGGTTATGTCAAGTATTTTAACCTTAGCTGGACAGAGTAGTAAAGTTACTATATGTCTTGGGTTAAGTGAACTTATTGATGAACAGACTAGAAAGTTGACATCATGTTTGGTTAGCGACATAAAGAACGTTTCATTCTTGCTAATGTAGAAAGTAATCACATGATATTATCTGTAATTTCGGTAATAATGAATTATCTTGCTTGCAATCTGGTATATGTTTAGTTAAATTGTCAAGAACATGATTGATAGAATTCATCCTGATAATTGATACCTGCAGTCTAACGATATGTATTGATTGTTGAGTAAATAGCATGAGTAGTTTATTTTTACATTTGCTTATTGCATTTACTGGCTTATTGCACTTATTTTCTTATTGCATTTACTTGCTTACTTATCACTATCTACTCATGCCACAGTTGACCTAGTGGTGTTCTTCGCCACTCTTGGCGGCTTACCCACTGGGAACTATTGTTTAATAGTTCTCACGCCCTCTTTGTTGTTGTTTTTACAGAGCCTTCCTCGCGAGGGGTCAGCGGTTAGCTAGAGCCTTTTTGGACGTGTACTAGATCACCTTCAACAGTTTATATAGTTTAGTACAGAGATGTATATTAAGTTTTTGTTAATTGTACGTTATTCTTATTTCTTGTATTAAGGTTTGGATTGTATAAGTTTTAACTTAAAGACTTGCTCTGATTACCTGGTTAGAATTGAATGTTTTCACTATATGGTTTGTAGACGCCTTGTGTATACTTGAGTTGTGGTATACACGGCGGGTCTGTGCACGAGCCCGGATATGCTTCCGCTGGTATCCGGGCGTGACATCTATCCATATTAAAAATGGATCATCGAGCGAAAACAAGCATTGGCAAACTCTGATACTACTATTGGATAAAATTAATATCCAAAACAAAACGTAAAAATCATATAGATTTTTACATCTTTCGCTGCAGAATATATTACAATTACTAGGATCTGATCTCGTCTTATTTTACGAACTCTTTGATCCACCAAGAATCTATCTCGCATGTTGTTCTTTCTCGTTGCAAACCGGCTATCAGAGTCGATCGCAGCACCACCACCCAAATCCCTAGGGTTTCTGATTGTGCCCTAGAGCGAACCAAAGAGAGAATTTTGGTGGAGATATTATTTTAATTTTTTCGTACCCCTGTATGTGGCCAATACCTCATGTATTTATTGGTCATAAGGGCGACATTAATCCTAATCCTATTTTGACTAAATCTTTCATAAATAAAGATTCAAATAGATTATAATCTATCTCTTAGATTTATTTCTTATCCCATATAGACTAGAAATATCTCAGATAATTATCAATATTTATTTCTTATTCCATATGGATTGGAAATATTTTTGATAAGTCCCAATATGGACAAATCCTAACAAAAAGGATATTAATAGAGATAGAAAAGAAGAAAGAGTTTGAGAAATAAGAAGAAATAACAAAACTCAAAGCCGTGAGTTAGTAAGAGAAGAAAAAAGGGAGAAAGAGGGAGCTAGTGGACAAATTCCACAATCTGCAGCTTCTCTGCTGCTGCAACGGAATGTAGCTACGATGGGTTAGAGCTTCAAGATATGCAGCAGCGATTTGGCAAGTTCGAAATTGTTCCATGTACCGGTCGTATAAATAATCTTGTATGCCATATTTTTAAAATGTTATTATCACAATTTAATTAGACTTTATAAATGTTTATGTATAAATGTTTTATATAAAGTAGATTACATTTATCTGATTAAATTTTAATTTTATAATATTAATATTAAGAAAATAATTTTAGTGCATGCAATGCACCAATAGGCTGAGTGTTTGTAATAATTTTTATAGTTAAGAAGAAAATGATAGTGTTTGAGAAAGAATATTTCATACATCAAATGTTAAAATAAATTATATATACTATATTTTTAATATGTCATTACAAAAGTATAAAGTATGTAGTTTCTTACGCTTAGTTTTTTTATATGGTGTAGATTGTATGTATAAAATACAAAATTTTTCATGCATCCTGAAATTTAGTAAGTATGTTTTATTTTTTAGCATTAAATAGCATAATTCATATGCTAAAAAAAAATAAAGGCTGGGGGCTCACCCAACATTCTTCCTACCCAAATTGATATGAAGTACGTGTATAGCTAGAAGGCCACAAAGTCAACAAACGTGCTTTAGATAATAGATATAATAGGGTGGAATTAGCGAGCGGACTCGGTTCGATCGCGTTGGTCCCGCTCCGATATTTTGGTACCTATTCAGCTTCGCGAGCTTGCATAAAATCAGAGAGCGAGCTTGACAAAAAAAAGCTCGAAATTCATTTTCAAGCGAGTTGAGTATTACTCGGGGCATCAGTGACTCGAATTAGGCTCGAAAAGCCCGAATATACTGATATCTATATATATATACATATATATATTTAATATATTAATATACATTATTATATTATATATATATTATGCTATCAAAAGGTATAGATACTGATGCTTTATTTTTTAATTTTTAGAATCAACTAATCATTTTTTTGAATATAATACAATTATTATCTTGTGAGACATCATTTAAGGATATTATTTAATTCTAGGAGGGGACCGCAATCTTGCGCTTACATACAATTCTTAATTAAGGGTCAAAATTCGGAAAAATCAATACTCTTATTTTCGAAGTTAACATAAAAGTATTAGAGGATCTGGGCTTTCGACCTTTTTTGGATTTTTAGATCATAATCATTCTTTGAACTTGAATACTATTATTATTTTGTAGCGGGACCACTCAATCATATTATTTAATCCTAGGGGATGCCACAATCATCCCAACCATACAATTTTTAATCAAAGGGTCAAAAATTCAAAAACATTAAATCCTCTATATTTTCGATAGCATCCCAATCATACAATTTTTAATCAAAGAGTCAAAAATTTAAAAACATCAAATCCTCTATATTTTCGATAGCATAGTAGTTCTACACCATATATATATATATTAAAAAATATATAAATATAATATATTTTAATTATATATAGGCTGAGTGAATAATCTGAGTTTAGTTAAAATTGGGCCAATATTGTTGGCCTATAAAAACAAACCTAATAGACAAATAAAATAGCAAAATTTTACTAAATTTATATTTCCTTTCTTTCTTTTTTTCTTTCACAGAGCTCTAAATTTTCAATATGTTTCTCTCTTTCTATTTTTCTGTCTCTCACCCCAAGTGGCCAAACCGGTAGCCCTCTAAGTTACCAAGTAACATCATATGCCCGCCGTTGCCTACCTTGCTTTAATTGTATGCTTGAGAAAATATACAAAATATTTTTAAAGTAAAAAATTATTATTCATATAAAATTTTAATTTTAATTATATATGATTGGATAGTTTAATCCAATATTTATTTATATAATTTATTTATTTTTTGACTGTATAAATGAAAATGAATAATATGGAGATTGAAGGCGGAAGAAAAGACATATGAGGCTGAAAAAATTAGATATTCAACTCATAAATTATTTTTTTTCATATTATAATACTATATTTCATATAATTTTTTGTATTTTGAACTATTAGACATATTTTTGTATCAAATTATAGATAATGTTCTATACAAATTAAACTATTGATCGTATAATGTTGAGAATTTCAAGCGGCTCGTTTAGGGCTCGAGCTCGCTCGACTTGAAATTAGGCTCGCTCGAGCTCGGCTCGAATTAATTTCAATCCAAGCTTGAGCTTAAATTTAAGCTCGAAATTAATTTCAAGCCGAATTTGAGCCGAGGTAAGCTTGCTCGAGCTCGGCTCGTTTCCACCCCTACTAACCCTAAGGCGAACCATAAATTGTTCTAACATGATGCCATTATCATTATAACAGCACATTTCTATCATCCAAATACTGAATTCTAATAGCACCAAGAGCTTAGTACTATTAATATAATAGTAGCCTAATCGAAAATCTTTGCGTTTTACTTACTAATATAAATTCACTACCCTATTTCATGCAAATTATTATAATGACACAAAAAATAAACTACATAATAGCATATTACAGGATGCCAAAATAAAATTATGCTTAACCACATAAAAGCTAATTGAGTTTACCTTATTTCGATATCCCACAAGAATTGTAACTCTTTCTACAACTTACTTTCATATATGTTCAGAAGATAACAAATAAATAGCTCTCTGATTTTTTTAGAAAATTTAACTTTGAAACTGTTATTAAAGAATAACCCTAATTGCCTTTTTAAGGTGCATTCCTTTGTTGAACCTAATTGCCAACAATACATTGCGGTAATAAACACCACTTAAGAAATGATATTCACGTACGAGATCAAAAGTTTGAATTTCTGTATCAACTTCTTAGTTAAGATACTTAATCAAGAAAAATCTAAAACTTTCTGAGCACTATACACTATAGGGAAAAAGTTTCGAAGATTAATTCAAATTTTCATGTGGTAAATAACACTAAAGCGCGATATGAATAATATGTTTCGTTCGACATAACCGTCTTCAAATAGAACTTATTCTTTTTTCAGCACAATATCATTTTCTTTACATGGTTTTATGTCATTTTTGAAGTTCGATCGACCGAGACCTCGAATTAATCGCGAGAAACCTGGATGGGGGTGTGAAACATATATTTTTCGTGATTAAAATATCAGATGGAATGAATGACGGATCACTTGAAAAATAATTAAATTCTCTTACTCTCGGTGGGGCTTAATTTTGTTGGGACCAGATGTCCCAACTGCTTCCCAACTGCTTCTACCAAAAGCAGTGGTGGCATGCATGAAAGCTAAAAGCCCTCTAATTTGTTGGTGCGCATACAAATACACCCTGTCATGTTGGAACTAAAGAAGAAAAAGGCTTTTGAGTGGAGAGTACGTAATAACTAATGGGGTTTGATCAAACGTACCATGGTACATAACATTTAAGGACTTTAGAACCAAAGTTTAAAAAGCAATGTGAGAGACGATTGGTTGGGAAGGTGTGTGATTAGTGGGAGTGATTGATGTTATAATATACCTTCGGGTTTTTTTTTTTTTTTTTTTTTTCGGCGTCATAATCAATGGTTTTAGGTGACCTGAAAATGTGACACTCGTAAAATTTAAAATAGTTAGATATATAAAAATATAGTAGAATTAAAACTCTTAATTCGATTATAATATTTTGGCCAGTGGTTAGACCTAACAGATTAAAAGAATTAAGTGTGCAAAAGCTAAAGTAATTCTAGAATAGGTGACCTCCTAGAGAAGTGGAACGCCACAGTTGATATCAGAGTCAGTCATCAGACGAAAGTATGAGATAAGTCTCGACAGAGTCATGATCTGGATAATAAGGTAAGTCAGAATTTGAATGACTCACATAGTTAGGAATGTAAAACGGGCAAGGCAACATGTGGGCCACCCGGCCCGACATGGCCTCGGGCCGGGCTACAGCAGGGCATGAGTACTGTAGCACCTGTGCTGGGCCGACCCGGCTCGAGCCTTTGGGCCGTGCTATGAGCCTCTCCCTTGGGGCCCAACGACCCGGCACAGTATACGGTTCAAGATGGGCCTGGACCGTGCCGAGCCGAGGAGAGGCAGGTAGTCCGGCACGGCATGACTCACTTGGGTCGTGCCAGCCGAGCCAGCACGACCCCGACCCAAGGCCCATGTAGGGATGTCAATGGGTATAGATATCCGAAATTTTATCCGAATCCGAACCTGAATGAAACGGATATATCCGATGGATATGAATATAAAAAATAAAAACTCGACGGATATGGATTCGGATATGGATTTTGATTGTACCCGACCCGAACCCGAACCCGACCCAAACCCGAATTTATTTTGTATTATATATAATATATATAAAAATTTAATGTTATATTTGAATTTGTATTTTAAAAATTTAGATTTAATATAATATATTTTGAAATATTGAAAAAAGAAATAATTGTTTCAGGTTCAAATTTTCGGGTTCGGGTTCGGGTTCGAGTTCGGGTTTCGGATTTTTGGTCAGGTTCGGGTTTGGATATAGATTTTTAAAATCCGTCGGGTTCGGGTTCGGGGTCGGATTCGGGTCTCGGGTTTGGAGTCCGGTTCGGGTTCGGGTTTTTAAAAATCCGTCCCGAATCCGACGTTGACATCTCTAGGCCCAAGGCAAGCCTTGGGATATGAGGTCCTTTGCCCTCCTCCCTAGGAGCTCTCCTCCCAAGGTGAGAAGTCATTTTGATCCAATGGACCAAAGAATTTTGATCCATTCGATTAAAAAAATCCATCTCATTTTCTTTTTTTTTTTTTCAAAAAAAGTAATACAAATTTATTTATTTAAAAAAAATTCATATTTACTTTATTATAATTATTTTTATAAATTTTTAATAATTTAATCAAAATATTAATTTAAATAAAATATCTATTGTTTATATTTTTAAATTTTATACTAAGTTTTAAAAAAAATTAAAAAATAAATACTTTAAGAGGCAGGCCTGAAGCACACCCCGTGCCTTCCAGGCCAAAGAGCCCTGTCGGGCAAGAGGCTAGGCAGCTCAGGCCCAGTTGCGGGCTACGCCGGCCCCTAGCCCGTTACAGGCCGGCTAATGTGCGGCACGGCCCACATTACACCCCCTACACAAAACATAAAATGTACAAAAACCCTTCGAGCTTTAGCTTTTTCGTAAATAGGCGTTTAAGCTTTCAATTTTACTATTAGATTCCCAAACTTTATCGAGTAGTGCAATAAGCTAGCCCTCTTCTTAATTAAAGTTACTAATTCCACGACGTCTCTATTGATCACACGTCTTGCACATAATCTCGTAAAGCCTCAAATGTTGAAAAAAAAAAAATTCTATTATTTCTCTGCAATTCTGATAATTAATTAAGTATAAAGATTGAAGAATAAGGTAAATTTCACTTCGGTCTTCGTATGTTAGGACGGGAAAGTAAATATTTTTCTACCTTGAAGCTTTATCTGAATGGTTGTGTAATTAATAACTTCAATTGAAAAGAGGACCCATTGTACTATTTTATAAAGCTTAGGGAGTATAATTATCAAAATTTAAAGTCCAGACACTTATCTGCAAATAAAAAAAAATAAATAAATAAAAAACTCTATTTTTTATTCTCATTTACTACTCTATTTGAGACAGAAGTGAATTTTTGACGAATCATAAAGGATCAACAAAAAGAGGCCCCTCAATCTTTCGCTCCATTTTTTAGCAGGTTGAGGCTGTTTTTTTCACTTTCAGCTTCTACTTATCGCCCCATTCAGGATGGATCGGTATGGGAGCTCCATCACCCTAGATCCATCGGAATCCCTGTACCCAACCTGTATAAAATTTTGTTTTAATTTAAACTCTACACTTATCACTGTATTAAATAGGTTGAATATATAGATTGATCACTGAAAGCTAGATGAATAAATAGACAAGTTTACTAGTTCTATTAAGAAAAAAAAAAAAAAACTCTTTTATTAAGTTTAGATATTATCATATAAGTTGTAACTTAAGGAGTTGTTCAATTTATAAAAACTAATGTGGTGTGACAAATCATTATTGTAAATAAAAGTTTTGCATCTGATTTCAACATTAATCCAAAAAAATTATGTGAGGATATAATTAAGAATTTGTAATTTAAAACCCCAGATTCGAACAGAGAGCATTTAAAATAACTTAGTTGACTTGACCAGACCAATCGCGTCACCACAACTATTTACATGATTAGGAAAATAAAAAGCACCTTAATTACAAAATTATATGTATTGCATTTTAATAATTTGACCCGCAAAATGACAGAGGAGAAGAGCTCTAATCAACTAATTATTTTTTACAACACAAATGATAAAACAAATGCCTATGATATACGTGTGCCATACAAAAAATTATATGGAGAAACTGTTATTTTCCAATAATTAAATATACTAGAAAATAATAATTTTAATATTTATTTATATTTAATGCTATCTCTAACTCACTCATGTTAAATATTATTTGAACAATCGTTATTTTCCAAATAACTTGAGCTACTAAACAATTAACGCTGTTTATAATATATATTTATGTTCGACACCATATACTGCATCTTTAAAGCTATAATATCGAGGTTTCAAAATTTGTGAGTTTTAGCCACTTGATTTTATGAATCAAAAAATGTTTCTCTTTTTATAGTTAATCTTTTGAGGATGCTCTGATTTTATATTTATGGGTTCTTTTTAGGGATAATTTCATCAATACCCCTCTAGGAGACAGTAATTTCATAAATGCCCCTCTAAATTAGAAAATATCAACACTACCCCTCTAAAAAGTAAAACTATTCACAAATACCGTTAAGACTAACATTCCGTTAAAAAGTTATCTAAAATTCTATAAATACCAATTTTATCATTATTTCTAATTTAACTAAGTGTAATAATTTAAGATTAATTATATGATTAATTCTTAACATTTCAATCACATAATAATTCAACATTCTCTTTAAAATTTTACAATTCAAGATCTACAGTCTATTAAGTGTAATAATTAAATCTTGTTATAATTTTTCGCTTTTAAATTATATAATAGTTGTAATACAATTGTCCATTGTAGTATTCAACATTAATTATTTCAAGATTCTTTTTTTGAATTTTATTTAAATAACTCACATAAGTCATATTAAAAACATTTTGATATCAAAATTCTTGATATTAGAGTATTTTTTATATGACCTGCTCAAACAACAGTTTTCTAATTGAACATTTATTGTCAACAAAAAAAAAAAATAACATTGTATGAAGACCCTCTCACCTATTAGTCCACTTCAGCATGGTCTTAACTTTGAATTATATATATATATATATAAAAGTAGGGCTACAATACTTTTATAAGTATAGAGTCCTATTTACTCATAAGTTGTTTTCGATAATGGAGCTTCTGAATCAACGATCCAGTCCGTTAAATATAATTTAGAGTATTTGAAACTTTTAAAAAATAAATTTTGTAATTTTTCGAAATCATAATAACGTCCATCAAGTGGGCATAAAATGAACTATCAAAATCTCTATATTGATCTTTATCTAGATAGTGAATAAAATTTTCTATTAAAAATTCAATTGATTCCGATTTTTTTACACCATTAAACTAGCAAGTATTCCATACCGATCATTAAAAATTGTCAATTTTGTGATCTTTTAATTGTAATGATATAAAAAAAATTATAAAATTTGATTTTTTGAAGTTTTTAAATATTCTAAATAATATTTAACGGTATGAATCGTCGATTCGAAAGTTTTATGATTGAAAACGACTTAGGAGTATGAAGGCGATCACACTCATAAGAGTATAGTAGCCTGACTCTCTCTCTCTATATATACATCCTCTCAACCTTAGTGATTCTTTACTTTTGCAATTGAGTTTTTTTTTTTTTTTTCCAACTAAGTTAAAAAATTTTATCAAATTCATGAATAAGGGATCTCAATTGAAAAACTTTAAACTAAGTAAAACGCAAAAACAAAAAAAAAAACTAAAAGTTCAAGGGCTCTTAATGCTAAAAAATTGAAGTTAAGGGGGTCTGTTTCAAAATGACCTATAGGTGAGAGGTTCCCATATATTTTATCCACCAATCATCAGTGTTAGAAATGTATTTTTAAAAGTTAGAAGGGTATTCATGAAATTACTCCTTTATTATTTGTTATCGAAAGAACAACCCAACCAATTTTTTTAAGGGGTAAATTAGTCATTTTATAACTTCACCCTAACGTCAGTTAGAAAAAAGGGTAATTGTGATAATTTTCTACATTTAAAGGGATACATATGATATTTTTACTTTTATAGGGGTAGTTACGATACTAATATGTTTAAGAGGACTAGTGATGAAATTGCCCCTTCTTTTTATTATCTAGATCACATTCCTGATTAATTTTTAAAAAAAAATTATTTACCATTAATACAAGATGCAAAGCAATAATTTCTCTGCCACTGATCATCAATAATGATTCTGAGTCAACTTTAGTAATTTATAAATTTCACATGCTACAGAGGTGGTAACGTTTAATAAATTATAAAACTTACTTGAAAATATTATTTTTTAAAAAAATTTAATTTAATTGATTAAAATATTAAGCGAGAACGAACTGCATCCAACCGTGTGTTTGTTCATGAATGATCGATTGAAATTCATGATGTGTCGAGAATTGTCCCTTGGACCAATTGAAAGATATAGCCATTAAATATCGTATTAAATGTTATAGGTATACGTTACGTCAAAAGTAGAGAAAAAAAAAATTAATATATTAAATACTTAGATAATTTATGTGACTCAGTCACTTTTATATCCCTAGACAATTGTGAAGCAAAAAAATTTATTCTAAGAGCGAAGTGTAAAAGATCTCGTCTTTTACGTAAAACTTAATCCCCCAAATACAAAAAATTAATTTCACTCTAAGATTGGGAATAATAATTCTGATTTAACTAAAACTCCAAACAAATTAGAAATAAACTAATAAGATTAAAATCCAATAAAATTAGGAATAATCTCGGCTCAACCAAATGGGTTAGGCTAAAACATAACAGATTTTGAAAATCTTTCCGTCTGAGGATACGAGACACATTTAACAATATAACATTTTTTGTGAACTTAAAAAATGCTTTCACGAACTTAAAAAATGCAATTTTCTTTTCTAGTTATAGTCCAATTAAATAGACTAGCTAAATTATATGTGAGTAAAATATAAACTGATCAAATTATTGATTTTTTTTAAGCATATGCAACATTATTATTGGCTAGAGAAATTCTATTTAGATAATAAGAGAAGAATATAAATTAATAAATATATATTTTTTAAAATATTTTTACCGGTGTAGTTGGTGGATAGGGATGTCCATAGATATAGCTAAATATTTGAATATTTGTATAAAAACGAAAATCTAATGGACTAGAATTCGAATGTGGATTTTGTCTGTAACCTATTAAACTTGAATCTCACCCAAATTCGAATAGTTTTTACATTATTATATAACTAGTAAAATGTACGTGCAAATGCACATAATAATTATTAGAAGAAGTTATAATTTTTTTAAATTATTTTTTAATTTTAGGCCATATTTTATATGATTGCCAAATATGTATCTAAAAAATTTAAAATAATAAATCACGCTATTAAGAAAGATATGCTTTAAATGATAAATAATTAATAATAATCTCTAATGCAAAAATTTCTTTTAAAATTAAATAGAAAAATAAAATCTGTTAGGAAATAAATTTTTGAAATTAAATAGAAAAATAAAATCCGTTATCTTAAAAAGAAAATATATTTTGAAATTAAATAGATAATGTCTAAAAAAGATATTGTAAAATAAAATAGGAAAATACCTTTTATAGGATTTTCACACCCGTAATCTGTTATAGAAAACTTACTTTTGAAATTAAAGAGAAAAATTTATATTTTAAGATTTTCACATCACTAATCTGTTATAGAGAACTTACGTATTCATTGCTGTTTCTATTTCTATTTTTATTCTTATATTTAAAATTTTTCGTACGGAAAGAAAAAAATGGGCGCTAATTTTTCCGCCGAAAAATGGGTCTGTCGACAGATCCAAATTTGAATATACGTGCTTTTATATATAGTATAGATATATGTAAATGCTCCATAATATATTTTAATTTATATTTTAAAACTTTTCATTTTAATATAATCTATTTTTAAATATGATAAGGAGGAGTGGTTGTTTCGAATTTCTGTTCTGATTAGATGTGAATTTTTAAAATTCATCGGATTCTAATTTGCACTCAGATTTGGTTGTTAGGTTAGAATTTGGATTTTTAAAAATTGATCCCGAATTCAATCCGCTGACATTCCTGTTGGCGTATGATGTGACGAATCTGGTCCATATGATAATGTTTTGCGGTGTTCGAAGTTGCAAAGGTCCGGTTTCCATGCCCCCTATCTATGGTAGGCGTGTCAAAGAACCGAAAACCAGCGAGATGAGGTG
This sequence comes from Ananas comosus, assembly GCF_001540865.1. NCBI lineage: Eukaryota > Viridiplantae > Streptophyta > Magnoliopsida > Poales > Bromeliaceae > Ananas > Ananas comosus. Next base: position 65,339 of record NW_017893415.1, read on the forward strand.
TGCTCGTGTTTGACTCATTTCATAAACGAGCAGAATACAAACTGACTTACGAATAACAAGTTAAAAGAACTAAAAATATTACATATAAAAAATAAATTTATGGGATTTTATTTATTAGAATTTAATCTAATGGTTAAAATTTTATATATAAATAGACATTTTCATAATTTAGTTGGGCTTTATATTTGAGTTGAGCTAAAATTCAAATAATAAATATATATATATATAATTATTTATTTATATATGAATATAAATTATATAACTTATATAAATATAAAATATGTGCATTCGAGCTGTTATTAAGCTGAATATGAGCGAATTGACCCCCTAGCTCCTATTCAACCCGTTTATTAAATGAGCTCAAAAATTCAGCTCGTGTTTGACTCCTTTGCTAAAAGAACGATTAGATCTCGAACTCATTTCGAGCCGAATATGAACTGGCTAGCGAACAACAAGCTGGATTACCACTCCTAATCTATGAATCTTTTGTGTGCGTGTGTAGATCGGGCTCATTTTGAGACTGATACAAACTGATTTGCGAACAACGAGCTAGATTACCACCCATAGTTTGCGTGTGTGTGAACACGAGCTCATTCGTAAACATCGAGCTGAATTGCCACCTCTAGTGTGTGCACGTGTCCACACGTGCATATGTGTGTGTGTTTTTGGGGATATAATGCATGGTGAAAAAATATTGTAGCACCTAAGTTCATGTTAGCTCTATATGAAATAAATTATATGTTATTAGGTTAATTATTTAAATATTGTGATATCAGAATCAGCTAAGTTCCCTCAATAATAAATTAATAATACAACATTTCGCTACAAAGTATTGTGTAGGTCCGGTCAATAAGTTATTTAATTGAGTAGCCATGCAATCCAACCACATGCCAACTTGCATCTTTAAAAATTATTTTGCCAAATTATTTATATTCAAATGGTAAGATACTCAGATCGAAGGGGAGGAGGAGGAAAAAAAAACAAGTATAAAATTTATATAAATCATAAACTATTTTAATTCGATTATCTAATATTTTAAAATTTATTTTTAGTATCTAAATTTTAAATTTATTTAATTGAAGTCATTCAATAACTCTACAAAATTTAAGTTAATTACTTATTTTTATAAATATATAAATTATATAAAATACTAATTAAATTCGTAATTTGAAAGTTAGAGAGTTTTTAATTGACTAAAATTAAATAAATTAAAATTTGTGAAGGACAGATAATCAAATAAAATAAAAATAAAATAAACTGAAAGTAGCATGAAGCAATGGACCACGGGTCCATGACCGTCCCATTCCCCAACTGGTCTACGGAGACCGGGTCCACGGTTTAATTTCCACCGCATATCCCGTCAACAAGAGCCACGTGAGTCACGGAGTCACGTGACACTGACTCCACAGTGTGAACACTGTACCGAAGCGGTGAAGTTACCTCCACCCCCCTCCCCCCCAAAAAAAATCAAAACCAAGTAAATAATTTTTTTTTTTAAAAAAAAGCAAAAAACATTAAAATCAGAGGCGACGCTTCTAATCGTCGACGGAGACGACGATCTCCTCCTCCTCTTCTTCTTCTTCTTCTTCTTCTCCGTGCTCCTCCTCCCCTTCCACCACCATCTAGGGCACGCGCGGCGGCGGCGGCGGAGGGGATGGGGATCGTGGAGGAGGCGCACAACGTTAGGGTGGTGGGGGAGGGGGAGAGGACGATCGTGCTCGCGCACGGGTTCGGGACGGATCAGTCGGTGTGGAGGCACGTGGTGCCGCACCTGGTGGGGGAGTACCGCGTGGTGCTGTTCGACACCATGGGGGCGGGGACGACGAACCCCGACTACTTCGACTTCGACCGCTACACCACGCTCGAGGGATACGCCCTCGACCTCCTCGCCATCATCGAGGAGCTCCGGATCAGCTCCTGCATCTACGTCGGCCACTCCGTCTCCGCCATGATCGGCGCCCTCGCCTCCATCTCCCGCCCCGACCTCTTCTCCAAGCTCGTCTTCCTCTCCGGTTCCCCCAGGTTCGCGCTATCTAAGCTGCTAAAAAATTTCAGCTCAATTTGCTTAGATCGTGTTGCTTATTTTCTCTTCCGACGTGTTGATATCGAAGACGATCTTCTTAAATTGTGCTAACTTAGGATGCAGCGGGATTAAGTTTTTTCTTAAGAAGAATTTAGATTGTGATCGTGATTTTTTTTTTTTTATTTTTACCCCTCCTTTGTGAGCAATGAAGTAGGTTACTGTTGAATTGCTGTTCAGCTTAAGGGATGGGCGTAGTAGACAAAATTGTCGTATGAAATGGTGTAGGATGGATTCAGTACGAATAAGCTTGTGCGAATAATGTTATCTCTACTTGTTTGTTTTCGATCTGTCCAAATAGTGTGTACGCTAAGTGGCAGCAGCAGCATTGGACAGTTAAATAAAACTTTTAAGGAGTGTTGAATAGTTTCATTTCTCCAATTTTGTCAAAAATTTCCATTAAACCGTCATAGGTGATGATGCACATTGAACTTATGTGGAGGAGCAAAGATGTTAGTTACAGAGATCTTGAAAGCTGGGATGGCGATTCCTCCGTAAGATCAGAAAAATCAGAGCAGATCTTATGATTATTACAATTTTGAGTTCACCATGATTTCACTGTTATGCAACTCTAAGAAAGATTTAAATTGATTTCCGTTTGTAGGATGTGAACATTGTACAACCTTACGATTGAGATCCAGATTTAAAAATAATCATATTGGAGTTTGGACTCTTTTGACGATTTAAGCTGTGAACAAGACTCTCATCTCTCCGCCCCTTTTCTATTATATGTTGAGAATTGATGTCAATGAACTCTCTGTTTTAGAGGAAAATAATGTTCAATTTAGAGAATAGATCCTTCCTTTTGAACAGAAGGAACTGGCGGCATTCTATCCCCCTCGAAGTGGGAAGAGCATATGTTAAGGACAAGTAGACTATCTCAGTAGCTTGCTATTCGTGGCATCTGTGATATCTAAGATAGTCGGAAAAAACCTGAAGCTTGCAAGACCCTCGAGAGTGGCTCGCTTTTCTATTTGAGTTTGGTCATCTTTTTAAATGATCTGAGCTCTAGTCTAGTTTTTGAATTTGTTAAACGAGCCGAGCTCCAGGTGAGCTCAGCTTGCTGGAGCTTTGCTCAAAAAAGCTCAATTATATGTATATAGATCTTTCTAGTTACAAAATAGTACGGGACTAGACAGAAGTTGAATGTGTTGGCTTAAATGGGCCAGCATCTTGCTTTGTGGCGGGAGGTCATGTTGGGCTGAGTCATGTTCGACGTGGCGTAGGCCGAGTCATGTTCGAAGTGACGTGAGGCTGGTTGGGCCGAGTTACAATCGAGACCCGTGGGCGTTGTATCTGTACGCTTTAAGTAAATTGGTTGCGTATTTCTAACAGCTTGAGCTTTTGGGATTAATGGTTAGCGCCAACGATCCGACAGAATGTTCATCTTGTGGTTGGCACTTCATCTTTACTTCATGTAGGCCACAGGTTCAAACCTGTTAGTCTGCAGCACTTAGAATAACTTTTTAGTGTCCAATATATGAGCTCCAGCCAAGCCTAGCTACTTAGGCTGTTCTCTTCCTTCCACCCATAATCAGGCCAGCAACCCAAGCGCGAGCTCAACCTTTCCTATCTCACATCGAGCTTGATGCTAGCTCAGATTCTACCAACTGTGAGTTGAGATGATCTCAGATTCTAGGGCTCTTTCACACCCCTTGTGTTATCATTGGTGTTCAAATTGCAATTTTGTATCATAGTGTTGCATTATCCTAGGACCCTCATTTTCCAAGTGATTAGGATCATAGATTTTGCGCAGGATTGTATAGAATCAGAATGTTGCGAAATACTATATATCGTACATTTGATTCTAGCCTTTCTTTTGCGTATTCTATTTAATCTTTTTAACATAACATAATTATTATTATTTTCAATGAGTTCGGATTATTCATTATTGATAATTTTTGTGGTCAGTTCATGATTCTTAATTGTCTGTAATTTTGTCTTTGAAAATCTTAAGTTATAAATTCTAATACTTTCTTAATTGTACGTAATGTTATTTGAGGGGATGCTGAATGACAACTTTTGTTCCACTTAACTGGGATTGCTTTTCTAACAAAATTGCTTTTAAGATCGTCCATAATAGCTCAATGTTGTGCTGGACTTTGATGTTCTTATTACATCGTATAATTGAGAGTCACAAAATCCATCGAGGGTTATAGTACTTGGGCTGCATGAAAATCGATTTTCAATTTACTGTAAACTTTAAGCTATTGAAATAATTTTTACTTAATTTTTTTTAAAAAAAAGTGGTGCATAGACTTGTAGAGAGTATGCATCTGTAGATGCTGTTGCTTCACCGCACTGCATAGATGCGCGAGCATCACATAATCGGTAGATGAGCATTTTGGCTTGATAGCATGAACTGCTTTCTCTTTCCCATGTGTGACACGAAATCTCTCTGTTAGAACCATTATAATAGAATCAGCTCTTTCTTTTTATTATGTGAAACAGGTATGTGAACGATGCGGAATACTTTGGAGGCTTCGAGCAGGACGAACTTGAACAGCTGTTTGATGCGATGCGGTCGAACTACAAGGCCTGGGCCTCGGGATGGGCCCCCCTGGCGGTGGGCGGGGACATGGAATCAGTGGCGGTCCAGGAGTTCAGCCGAACCCTCTTCAACATCCGGCCCGACATCGCCCTGAGCGTGCTTCAGACCATCTTCGGGAGCGACGTCCGCCACCTCCTCTGCCTGATCACCACCCCGTGCCACATCCTCCAGAGCAGCAAAGACCTTGCCGTGCCGGTGCTGGTCTCTGAATACTTGCACAAGAACTTAGGGGGCGACTCGATCGTCGAGGTTATGAGCTCTGAGGGTCACCTCCCGCAGCTTAGCTCGCCGGACATCGTCATCCCCGTCCTTCTTAGGCACATTCGGTACGATATCGCCATCTGAGGTGAGCAATTGGCCGATGTTCTCATGTTGTATAATACTAGTTAGTTCTTGCATTTGTGGACTTTGTTAAAGCCTTCTGATTCGAGACTATTGCTAAGATGCTGTAATAATGTTCCAAAAAATGTTGTAAATCTGAATTTGGGGTAGCATGCTGATACTTGCTTACTGCATAATCTTCTTGTTGGATTCTTCTGTTTGTGGGTTTCATTTTGTATTGCCATTCTTCTTTACTATTGCATGCACATGCTTGGGGATGGTCAAATAACAGCAAAATCAACTTCAAAATCTTATTGTTCTAAGAGTTTTCCTTTTCATTTTTTTTTAAAAAAACTTGTTCTGAGAGTTTTCAAATTGTTTTAGGCTAGGGGTGAGAAATCAATCTCTAACCTATCTTAAAGTTGTATTAAGTACAAATTGTATAAACCAGGTCTATCTTCTGTTGGATTTGATCTATAACCTTAAAACACAGTAACATGATACCTGATACTAAATATTTGGTCACATTTCTCATACACCAAATATTACAAGTTAGTTTAGTGAAAAAAATATAGTAAACAAGACTGTCATGCATGCAAACAGAATCTAAATCATATTAGAATAGGGATGTTGCGAAGATCATGTCTGAATACATGAATATCTTATTTAAATATTTTTTTTTTGATTTATTTAAGAAGTATGTATTATTTGATAGATAAAGAATGTTATCAGATATTTAGAATGGATATCTTTTTCGACTTTTAGACCGTCTTTTTGAAATACAATAAATCACCTTGTTGGTGAAATACGGTATTTAATCAAATCATAGATACCATGACTTTACAAGGAACAAAAATCAAACTCTTAACTTTCAACTATATAAAAGAAATATCATACGCAATAAGTTATTAGTGTATCTCTGACATCCAAATAGGATTTAATAAACCACTGAACTTTATTTCGCTAGAAATTTGGATGGTACCTCATATTTTTGGGACCTAGATGACCGACGAATCTGATAAAAATAAATAAAAAATTCTTATTAGAGGATTGCACTATACAATGACCTTCAACCTGAACCAATGAGTCCAAGTTAATCCACTAGAATTTAAAAATTTGTTTCCTTGTGTGATGAGGAAGTATACTAATAAAGAATATTTTGAAAAAAAAATAACAAGGGTGGAATTGGAAACCAACCAAAATCACATTAAATAAGTCAAAGAACCTGCTGTTAGATTTTGTTAGGTTTTTAGTGATTTAAAACTTCATGAGCCTCTTCGGCAGCCCAATATTTAATGGGTCTTGGCTGGAAGCCCAATTAAAATTTTCATATGTGAGGTTTAATTCCACATTAAAAACTAAAAAAATACTGTTATTATTTATATATTTTTTTATTCTCAAGTTAGTTGCTTAGAAGAATATGAGAGTTACACATGCACGGTATGAGCAGAGCCGTGCCTTGGTTATATATATTGGACGAGGTTGCATAACGCGTTGAGACAAAATTCTTGTCTTGGCTATATTTATTGCATGAGTTCAAAATAAACCCGGACATACCTTGGTTTTATATATTGCATGAGTTCAAGATGAATATTTTCCGGGCATACCTTGCCTTGGTTATATATATTGCATGAGTTCACGATGAACTCGGGCATGCCTAAGAGAAAAATTCTATCTTTGCCTCGTTTTTTCTGCCTTCTCGCTATTAATTTTTTGCGGGACAGTGCTCAGCACGTCTCGATTCATAAGCCTTTTCTATTTTTTTTCTTTATAATATTTATTATTTAATTTTTTTCTCGAAATTTTTCTAAAACTAATATTAAACTTTCGAATTGTTATTAAAAAATATTTTAATAAAATATCAAAAAAAAAAACTTCAACACCAGCTTCTGCTGGATCCTTCTTCATTACCGCAACTAAATTTAGTTATAAAAAGTGAGGTCTCGGAAAAAATATATGTATATTGACTGAGCTAAAAGATGAAAGCTTTTATTAAAAAAAAAATAAGAATTAAATCCCTAAGTTTCGTTTCTCTCCCCCTCGTAGTCTAATTTTGTAGCATATTCAATTACGTAAGCAGGTTTAGTCCGCAAAGGTTGTAAAAAATAAATAAATGAATGAATAAAACTTCAAGAAAATGGAGAATAAGTTGTCAAGGTCCGCAAAAGTGCCGTGAGTGATGAAATAGAGTCCGTACAATTTCTTTGTTTCTTAACTTGCTAAATGAAATTAAAAAAACAAAAAAAAAAATGAATTTATGATCAAACCAAATTACTCTAAATAACTTGAAAATACTATTTAAATCAGGACTTAGGATTACACTATTCGCCAACAGCCACTGCTCAGAATAGTTAGTTGTTATTTGGAATGTTACTTAAAACATTAAAGTCCGAATATCTGTATATGTGTTTTTTTTACAATAAAGGTTTTCTGCTCGAGCTCGGTTTGAAAATACATATAACGCCATGATGGCCATGACTTTATTTTGTACTTTGACATCCCAATAATTTTAGATCGGTTGAAAGAAAAAAAAATTGTAATTTGACACCCAAGAGCTTAGCACATTAATACAAATAACTTATATTCAAATATGTTTAGACTTGTAATTTAGATCCAATAAATTGTTAATGCGTAACGAACCAGTCTACTAGCAATAATAATGTTGGGTGCAAACCATCGGTGGCCCAAAATATTTAAGTTCAGTTATTATTAAAAAGGTGTGTAGTTTCTTATATTTCTAATCAGCAACGTAAAATTTTAGAGATGGCTTCTGCGGTCTCTGATATTAAATATAATGACTCGACTGACTAACAATAATAACTCAACCGGTACTCGTCTCTGATACCAAATGCAACAGCTAATGTCAACTCTTAAACAAACAAATTTAGTAAATCATGTTTCACCCCAAGTCTGAAATATAAGTCTAGTCAAAAGTCTACACCAAAAGGAGTTCTTTGTAAAGATAATTTTCAGTGAAGATATATTCCACGTGTGGATTTCTCTTTTTTTTTTTTCTTTTTTTCTTTTATTTTAAGTAAGGTTATAAAAAAAAGTGTGACTTAGTCATCCTAAGCGAGGGGCTGCTGATTCCTTTATTATTGGTAATAAAATAAAAAAACATGAGGGCTGCGTCAAAGGAATAGCACGAGGGCGAATTAAATTAAATTATTATTAAATTGCAATTATGAGATATATATTATGCCTGGACCTTGTCCACCACGTCAGCCGTGGACCAGTTCTCTCCTCTACTCTTTTATCCAATCAATACTTTTTGATCTTCAGTATTGTTATCTGAAAATATTAGTATAAAATATGTTTGATATAATTATTCGCTATAAGATGGGATCCAACAAGCAACACGTAATATATGCATTGATCCGAAACTACTAGTATTTAAGAGAAATAATATCAGCACAAATCTTATGTACCTAGTAGAATCATACATATTTTATGACATATTTTATGTTAATGATTTTTTTTTCTTATACTATGAACTATATTTTTCAACATATATATAGTAAAAAAGAATGAGTTGCAAATCATAGACAGCATTATCTAAACACATTTCGATTTGCTTTATTTATGTAAATATGAATCTATATGAATACAAAAATATTTTACTCTTTTTTTTTAAAAAAAAAAGAATTTGTTGAGTTTGCTAGGTGGAATCTATTATGATTGAACTCACAATACCTCTAATTACTCAATAAAATATTTTTCAGTTCTTCTCTAATAAACAAAATACGATTATAAAATCAAATTTAATTTTAAAATAGTCTAATAGTTTTAGATGCACGTGGACCACGGTGTATGCGTTTTTAATTTCTACGTTCGTGAAAAGTGCGTTTATCTTATCATCGGATGCGTCCCTTTCCGCCTTCCACGTTGTTGCGCCGCGCCAGCACGTTTGACCACAACCTTTTATTTCCACCAACCATGCATGTTGTTTTTGAACTTCATTTCCCCCCTCCCCAAGCTTATATATACATATATAACTCTCATTGAACTCGAACTCCTCTCTCTCTCTCTCTCTCTCTCTCTCTCTCTCTCTCTCTCTCTCTCTATTACTACGTAACGTTTGATCCAAAGAATACTAATTTACCAATTCAAATTCCCATGGTTATCAAAGCTCTCTTCGACTCCACCACCCTCTCCAACCCTCTCAGCAAAGACGACTACCTCGCTCTCTGCCTCGTCATGCTCGGCGGCGGCGGCGGCGGTGGAGAGACCCGCCGCTGCGGCGGCAGCGGCTGTTTGTCGGCCCCGACGATGAAGCTCCGCTACGCCTGCTCCGTTTGCGGTAACGTAAAATAGTTTGTTTTCTTTCCGAAAACTTTAAACTGTCAGAAAATAATATTTTTGGTGGGCGAGGAAACTTGAAATGGAGAGAATGGCTATGGAATGTTGTTTTAATATTTTATATTCAATAACAGGTAAGACGTTCGAGTCGTACCAAGCACTCGGCGGGCACAAGTCGAGCCACCGCCGGCCCGTGGGCCCGGTCCAAGCCTGCAAACCCTCGTCGGGACGCACCGGGCCTGACGATTCGGGCCAGGTTGGGCCCCACCGGTGCTCCGTTTGCTGCCGGAGCTTTATGACGGGGCAGGCGCTCGGCGGCCACAAGCGCTGCCACTACTGGGAGGGGGCGTCTACGTCGTCGTCCTCGGCGGCACCGTCGGGTTCGAGCGTGAGGGATTTTGATCTCAATTTGCCGCCGCCGACGGCGGCGGAGATTGGTGCAAGACGATGGATGAATAAGGAGGACGAAGAGGAAGTGCAGAGCCCTCTTGCTGTTAAGAAGCCACGGTTGCCGAGTTCTGCTTGAGTTTCTTTTTTATAATAAAAAAAAAGAGCTTTTTTACTTGATTTTTTTTTCTTTTATTTGTTTAGAGAGAGTGATGATTCTTTTATTTGTTTGGAATTTTAATTCTTGTACATCAGGGTATGAAAAAGAAGTACAAAAGTAAGGGCCCATTTGACAACATTTCCAGTGGTTCCTTCATCTGGGTGTTTTCTTGTTCATTTTATGTACTACTTAAATACAGAAAAATGCATGATATTAATACTGTGGCTTGCATTTTACCTTCATGAAATATTGGGAAATCATAATCATAATAATATTCTATGCATTTACTTTTATTATCACTTTGGAGAAATGTGCTGATTCATTTCAAGTGTATGACAACATCAAGCTAAGCGAAATCCACAAGAACATTTAAAAATAGGGCAATGTCAGCCAGAAGATTGAGGTTCTCCGGCGAGCTTTTCGGAGACTGGTAACATCTTGTTATCTTCGACGGCTTTCTTGTTGAATTCCATGCCCTGAAACCTGACCTTGGAAGATCGGTATTGACACCCGTAAGCACTACCGAATCCCCAACCAAGGCCGAGTCCGACTCCGCAGCCTCCACCTTCAGATGTATACAACTAAGGCATCTCAGATACTGTAGCAGATTAATAACAAGTTGATAATTTACAGCATTGGTTTTACTGGACTTCTTGCAAAGTTTCACTTAGATCAACTAAAATAATTTGTTGCAATTGGTGCACTAAACTTCAAGTTTGGTTATGATCTGGTGTCTCCGTCGAACATCGTTAAGTTTTTTTAATTAGAAAAGTGATGTGGCAGTTGATTCAACCACCACTCATCTCTTGGAATCATATGGCAATTGATTCGCATAGTCCTGAGATGGCGTGACAGCTGAAGAAGCTGGCACATCAAATGGTGGAGATGATGTGATAGTTGAAATTAGTTGTTACGCCATCCCACTATTATGAAAACTAAACAGTATTTGCCGAAGGAACCTGATCACCCAATTTAAACAAGCACGGAGAGTTCATACCTATGCCGAGACCGAATGTCTGCAGAGGCATCCCTGGAGCAAAACATTACCAGTAAGAAATGAACTAAAAGATTTTATTTAAAAAAAAAAAAAATACATCTTATGCGTTGAGCTTTATACAATTAACATAAGAGAGTACAAGAACTATTGATAAACTCGCTGACAAAAGTATGCTACCACTTTGATCAGTTAAACAGTAGTAATCCAGATAAGAAATATATTTTTACAGCTGTTAAAAGGATCAAACGGTGGTAGAACACTTTCTAGCCAATTCTTTGCATGAGGCTCCAATAAGAAAGAGCAAGTAATTGTAATGAGATGCATATAAATACAGGGCCTTTTTCTTTGTAAAGAAAATATTGAGAGCAAAGTTTTTACTCGGTGCCTCCGATACCTCATTCAGACCAAATTTTAGAAACAATGGAAAGAGAGAGAATTAAATTCCCACAAGTAGGAAAATACAGAAGCCTAAAGGCAAAAGCCTTCTGGTTATAAACATCATCTCAGATATCATATACTGGGCATAATCTGTAGGACTCTGCAATACTCAGTGATGGTTAATGAAAAAGGGGTTCACAATGAAAGCAGTTCATAACTGGGGGAAGAAAAATGTAATTTCTTAGGAATATCAACAAGAGTTGCCAATGGAACCTGGAAGGACAATCTGCATATATGTACGGCCTAACAGTATGCTACAATGACGTTCTACATCAAAGAAGGAAATAGCCATGCCCATAATGCTCATCTCGCAACCCCTCTTTTCTATTGGTAAGGGGGTAACAACTATCAGAAGAGGTTTCGTTTCGATTGGTTATTGAGACGTGAAATTGACATAAAATCACAGAATATGGGCTTAGAGAAGTCATCACGATCCCAAAGATAGGAATTATAAAGGTTTAACATCAGTTCATGCAAGTGCAAATATTATGCAAGATCTGACTGCAAATTCCGGTCCCTTAAAGAAGCTAAGGCCATATAATATAGGTCCTCACAAGAGTAAACTAAACGCTGTAAAAAATCCATGTCTAACCTTCACACAGAGGATTATTGTGCTTACAATATTTTTAAGAGCATTAACCACCAAAACTTTGTTGATTGACTAGAACTTGGACAACATGCTATGATTTATAACCACATATCCCATTCCTTCGAAGTGTCTTCCTTTATTTTCCTAAAAAAGAGCTTATTACACTCCATAGAAGAACTGCTACTTAGCCAGAAAATTCTCTGCCCTAGCTTTGTCATCTCAGGAAAAAAAATTAGAGTAGAAAGCAGCGGCCTTAGCTAGGGACCAAGTACCACTGTACCAGCTAATGTCTAATAGAGGTATAATATGCAAAAACTGTGTCGTAAGATGAAATAACAAGTCAAGCTGCGGATAAAGCAGGCCTATTATTTCTAGCAGCGAATAATAACTTTAGGCTTAGTTACACATTACTACGCTGAATTTGAGACATATTTTCATGATCGACAATGTGCTTATCCTTTTGCCAAACTCTCTATAGAACTTCAGATTCTATAACAATCCCAACACTTTGTCGACAGGGGTAGCTTTATGTCAAGTTCAATTAACAATACTTTGAAATTCTCTCTAATTATCTTAAATAACTACATTATCTATTGTTAGCCTTTGTTCAATGGAGAATACATAGAGACCTTGATTTGAATCAAAAAACTTTAGGAACAAATGCAGATATGGATTATCTATACTCGTTCAAGCTGCTGTTTTTCTCCATTTTTTCCCCATTAAAACCATTTATTTTGCGAGTGAGATTATAACTTAAGGAAATGCTAATTTTGCTTACAATTCCACCATCAATTAATGAAGTGCAGTGATTGTTGCAGAACCTGAATCCAATAAGGTTTGAAGAGTGTGACCAAAAAGAATTGAAAAAGGGTGTAATAAGCTGTAATTAAGCGGAAACTACGGTCTTAACGGGAAATTTTCACCAACACTCGATATCACCATACAATTTATTCTAATTCCTACATCGGATTTAGGGTTTAGAGTTTAGAAGGGTGAGAAAGAGTCGAACCAACCTCCGAAGCCCCATCCAACTCCAAACCCACAACCAATCCCAAAACCTGCGAGAATCGAGCGAAAGCAGAGAAATCAAAAGACGTATAGTGAGAACAACTAAATGATGGGGACAAAAATCTGAAGAGGGGTAAAAAAAAAGAAAAAAGAAATGGCGTACCGAATCCAACGCCAACGCCATTGAAGCTCGTGAGCACCATCGATTAATGGCGCGGTTGTGAGAAACAGAGAGTTAGGGTTTCGTGGGTTGAGGTTCGAGGACGATGGAGAAGAGGGGATGAGGGCGAAGGTCATGGGCCTATCCGAGCCCATACGGCCCATTGGGCCTAAAAAGCTAATAGCTCCGCCCCTGCAATTAGCGGGGCGTGTTTGGTTCGCTTCTTTTCACCCTAGAATCGGAATTGGAATGGGTAAATCCGTTTGTGGATATTTGGTACGCAGGAGTCTCATTTCGATTCTGATTTCCGAGTGGAATGGGAATCCCCTAATCACCTCTTTTTTCAATCCGGCCTAGAAAGCCGGATTGAAAGTTGAATTCGAACGGAATGGATATTTATTCGGATTAAATTTATTGTTTTAACTTTTTTAATTAAAATATGAGTTAAAATTTAAAAATTAGGTAATGAGTTATTTCGATTCCGATTCCGATTTAGGTGATGAACCAAACAGAATTAAATAATGAGTCATTCCGATTCCGATTCCAACTTATTTTGATTCCGATTCCGATTCCGATTTTGATTTCGAACCAAACACGCCTCCCTAAACTCTCGGCCTTTTTGCATAAAAATTTCACTGGTTTTGCAATTTTGTACCTATGAATCAATTTTTAGAATTTTACATATTTAGTCTGAATTTTTAAAAAACTGATCAAATTAACCTTATTTCTCTCAGTTACCAACCCTGTCACCCTCGCCCCGGCCTTAAATCCCAATTTGACACCATCCTCTCCGTCTGTTTCCTGAGTCGCGATTTCGACCCGCATGAGATGTCTTCGAAAAATAGAAGTGAGTCGATTTTTTAATTTGTTTCATTTGAATTAATTAACAGCACATTGTTTATTTTTGCAGACTTAATTAGTATATTTTATATAATTCTTTCAACTATAAATTTATTGTAATAAATATAATTAGATTAATTTAAAATTAAAATATTATTAATCAACTCAAAGTAAATATTAAAATAAAAAATTAAATAATAAAATTAAAATTTTAAAAAACTGAATAAACTATTAAAATATGTTCTGTGAATTACTGAATTGTGACTGATTTTTATCAAGTATAGGAGTTATTAATTGCTCTTCAACCTGTCACGTCGCATGAGAGAGAGAGAGAGAGGGAGGTGTGAAAGAATACGGAAGAGGGAAGAAGGTGAAAGGCAAAATCCTCATCTGGACACGTGGGGAGAACATCAGAAACGTGCCAGCCTCTTTTATGGCGATCGATCATATCCGTATATCAACGCACACGCATATCATTTCATTTTGGGAGAATGTTACCTGTACATAGGGATGCAAACGGAGCGGATACTAGCAAAAATCCGTCCTGTTTTCCGTCTTAAATTCGTGACGGGTTAAAAGATACATTTCATAATCTGCCCCGTCTCGTAATCCGCCTCCCGCCGGCGCCCCGAATCTGCCCCGCCAACTAATATTTTTTATAAAATTATAATATTATTAATATTTTGTAAAATATAAATTAATAATTTATAATAATATTATATACATAATTTAACAATATTAATGGTAAAAATTAAAAATATCAATCATAATTCAAAACAAAATTCAAATAAATATATTAGAAATGAGAGTAATAACTTATTTGTATTTTTGAACTTTTTTGTAAATATATTATTTTTTAGAAATATTTTTTTAAAATATAAATGATATTCGGGACGAATTTGGGGCGGATCATGGCGGGGCGGATTCGGGGCGGATTCGGGTCGGATCAAAATTTTTTTCGTTTCCTGCCCCGAATCCGTCTCAGATCGTAAAACTTACCCTCCGAATCCGTTTATTTTCTCCCATTTACTGCCCCGTTGGGGCGGATCGGGGCGGGAGCTCCACCAACCCGGATCCGTTTGCATCCCTACCTGTACACTACACTCCTGGGATGTACATTCTACAACTAAAAAATATCCTTAGAGCAAATAACAAAAGATTTGATGGTTGATACCCGAGATTCAAATTTGAATCATAGTTGATTCACATTTCTAGTTAAACTTATTTCTAAATAAAATAAACTAAGCGGGTAGCGTGCTACCTATCTCTCAAAAAAAAAAAAATGATTGAGATTAAATTGACAGCTAAAGGCTGATATAATCTCATCCACTGTTTTCATATTCCAAGCATTTTCTTTCTGTCTCTCCAACTCGCCTCTATCTTGTGATCATGCCTCTTTCTTGCCTCTGTCTCGCGCGCTCTCATGAACAAGCTTGATAATATACCATTGCCGTATAATACTACTTTATTATCATCTCGGCGATACATTATTATCCGATCACTAATATTAAATTATGAAACTTAATTACAATAATCTAAAAAATTTATATTAAATTTATATTGAATTAAAATTTAAGCATTAAATATTACAGAATAAAAAATACAATTCACCGTAAATCGAAAACTATATTAGCTCAAACTAGAAAAAAAACTCGACGCCATGTAAAAAAATTTTAAAAAATAAATATAAAAATGAGATAGTTGTAGTCTCAAAATGATTAATTTCTTATTAAACAAAGAAAGATTAAAAATTAATTTGTATTTAAATTCTAGTTTAACAAAAAAATTTATTTCCAAAATTTTAAAAATTAATTACGGACAAATAAATGGGCGCCTAAAAGATTCCAACCTGTTATGATCTTAAACAACTGGATTAGACAATTAATAGTCGACGCTGCATCCTCATCTTATTCCATATCGGGGACCAAAAAAATAATTAAAAAACAAAACAAAACAAAACAAAACAAAAAAAAGTTGTCCCCTTAGTCCTCTTGTATACACCGGGGCCATTATACTCGAACCTAAAAAGGGCTTAGTATCTAAAATTAAATTTATTTGATATGATATACAGTTTTTAAATAGTTTACTAAACAAAAAAATTTCAATAATTCATTACTTAGGTGATGTTGGATTCAGCAAAAACGACTATGAAAAATTATTTTTAAGTTTAAAAAAATAACTTTTTCGTGAGAAGAAATGCATTCATTATTTTCGTTTACACCCCTAAATATTTTAAATAATATCTAGTCAAAGTTTTTTTAAATAAAATCTAAATATTTTATCAATATTCGAATATAGAGATATAAGATTTACACCCCTAAATAGGATATTATTATACACTTAGTATTTTCTTACAATGACAATCATGATTAAGATAATCAACTTTTACATGTATAGCCCACGATTTATCTTGACTTGCAAAACTATTTTTTATATATGAAAAAATAATAACTTGAAAGTGCAGAATCATTCATTTATATTGAGTGTATAATTTAAATTTGAAATCTTTAGAATCACTTGGGTATGAATTTTTTGTTAAATTTTTTTTTAAGAAAATCTTTCTATTGAAAATATTTTTTAGAAAATCTATTTTTATGATAAAATTTCTATTTTTGGAAATATTTTTCTTGATAAATATTTAGAAACACCTAAAATATTAATTTGTTTGTTTCAACACAAAAATTCTAACTATATCAATAAAATTATTATATTATTTTTTTATAGAGACTAGCTAATATTACATATCATTTTACACTAAATTAATTATATAAAAATTTTAACTATTTCAATATATAAAATCTATTTAATTATTCACAAGGATTCATAACTTCATTTGTCTCTTGCGCTTAATTTATTTAAAATTTTGAAATATATAAAAAGTTTGTAAAGGATATTTAAATCTTTTAAAACCAAATTTTTTGAAAAAAATTTATCAAGGAGAATGTAGGTTTTTTTTTTTTGAGAAAAACGTGGCGCACTACCTGCTTCATTCATTAAGTGGAATGAATTAGGCGTACATTTTGGAAGCAGTTAGGGCCTCCGAAGCAACGACAGAAGAGTAAAGTAAAATAGAAAGGAAAAAAAACATTGAAGAGGAAAAAAGAAGAAAAAATAGGGGAAAAAAAACAGGTGTCATCAGCTTAGCGCAATCCAGGATTTCGCTAGTAGTTTGATCCGTTCTAGCGCTCGGATGGCGTTCGGGGTCTTTGAGCTGAAAATAAAGTTGTTTCTTTTCATCCTGATTGCCCTCCAAATAGCCGCCAATGTTGTTAGAGCATCTGATCTAACATTT